>NW_020838020.1:6137786-6221872 GCF_003676395.1 Aethalodelphis obliquidens
AGACTCTTACTTTTTACTGTGCTTATTCTTTCCCCTTAGAGAATACCCTTTAACATTTCTGTTAGTGTTGGTTTCATATTGATGATATGTTTTAGTTTTTGCTTGTCTGAAAAGTTATTTATCTCTCCTTTAATTCTGAATGAAAATCTTGCTTGGTAGAGTATTCTAGGTTGTAGGTTTTCCCTTTTGGCACTTTAAATATATCATGCCACTCCCTTCTGGCCTGCAAAGTTTCTGCAGACAGGTCAGCTGATATCCTTATGGGGATTTCATTGTATGTGAACTTTTGTTTTCTCTTTTGCCTTTAGAATTTTCTCTTTATCTTATTTTTGTCATTTACATTATGATGCAAATTAATGTGGGTCTCTTTTGTTGTATCTTGTTTGGGACTCTCTGTGCTTCCTTTATCTGGATATGTGTTTCTTCTTCAGGATTGGGAAGTTTTCAAGAATAATTTTATCAAATACATATTTGATCCCTTTCTCTCTCTCTTCTCCTTCTTGGATCTTTATAATACAAATATAGGTATGCTTGTCCCAGAGAGCCCTTAAACTGTTCTCACTTTTTAATTTGTTTTTTCTTTCTGCTCTTCTGATTGAGCAATTTTGATTATTCCATCTTCCAGATCACTTATGTGTTCTTCGGTATCACTTAGTGTGCTTTTTATTCCTTCTAGCAGGGTTTTAATTTTATTTATTGTATTTTTCAGTTCTGACTTTTTAAAAAAATATTTCCTAGTCCTTGTCAAAATTCTCACTGTGTTCATCTATTCTTTCCCTTAGTTCAGTTAACATTCTTATTACTAATGCTTTCAACTCTTTATCTGGTAAATTATTTATCTCTCTTTCATTAGTTGATTTTCAGGGTTTTTTTCTTGTTCTTTCATTTGAAGGAAATTTCTCTTTTTCCTCATTTTGCTTGACTTTCCCTGTCTCTATTTATTAGGTAAAACAGTTACCTATCCTAGTCTTGAAAGTGTGTTCTTGTGTGGGAGTATCCCTATACAGTCTGTGTGTGCCATCTGTCTTTGGTTGGAGAGCTGGATTGGAAGTGAACATGATTCACATCTTCCCCCAGGTTGTGCTGGAACCTATCACCTTGTTAGGAAGTGGGACTAGAAATAAAGCGGCTGGAACCAGAATCAAATGTGATCCAGGGCTTCTCCTCTTCTCAGTGGCCAACACCACCTGATCCGAAGTTGGTGGAGCATAAGCCCTAGATTCTGGCCTAAGCTGCTTCTGTTTCCTCCAGGTGTGTGTTCTCTTCCTCCCCACCAGTATTGGCATCTAAAAGGAAGCACTGCCAGGGCAATAGGGGCTGTAGTAAGCACATGGAGTGGGTCAGGGTCCTTTGTGAACTCTCCTTGGCAGCAGCATCCTCAGCCGTTGCCCTAGTGGGGAGCTGTGCCACAGAGCAAGAGGTACCAGAGCACACTCTACAGAAGTCCTGGCACCAGTAAGAGCTCCATCGCACTCCCCATCTTCTACATCAATTAAATAGAGTAATTGCTGCTTTTATCCTGTTCAGATGCTGTGCTGGTTCTGTGTCAGCTTCTTCCCTCACAACTGCACACTCTAGTTAGCCATAGCAGCCTTTGCCCTAGTACAGAGCTGTACTGTGGATCAAGAGGGCTGTATTGGGTGCTTGGTTTTGGCTGGGGTGTGTACTGGGGTGGTCGTGGGAAACCAGCCAGAATCCTGGGCAGTTTCAATCTACTTCTTCTGCCTTGTTGTGGGATTAAGCAAGATTGGGAACACTTCATGAGAAAAGTCTAGGTTTCTTACAGCCCCACTGTCAGTCCCACAATTTTTTAAACAAGCTAAAGGCACTAATTTTCCAGGTTTTGGACCTTAGGCCTGGGGTGCCTAGTATGTGTCTGAACTATTCACTCCCCAAGGAGGATCTCTGAGCCAGTGCAATTCCCCTCTCCTCTTCTGTGTCTCCTCCTAGAGGAGCAGGTCCTGACCTGATCACTTCTCTTCCCTTACTACCCACCTCTGTGTGGATCTTTATTACAGCCTTGATAGTATAAGAATATTTCTGCCAGTTTCCAGTTTGTTTCATTAAAAATTGCTCCACATGTAGATGTGTTTTTGGTGTGCACATGGGAGAAGTTGAGGTACACATCCTTCTACTCTGCCATCTTGATCTTCTTTCCTACAAATCTTTACCCAGTTAATATTTTTCAGAAGTCAATAAATTAGCAGTTTGAGATTAATGTATACATGCTACTATATATAAAATAGATGAACAACAAGGACTTACTGTATAGCACAGGGAACTTTACTCAGTATTCTGCAATAAGGGGAAATAATCTGAAAAATAATGGATATATGTATATGTATAACTGAGTCCTTATGCTGTACCTCTGAAACTAACACATTTTAAATTAACTAAACCCCAATATAAAATAAAAATTAAAGAATATAAAAGTAAAAGAGAACATTGAAAAAAATCATTGCATTCAAAACCAAAGATAATACATATAATATTATCGTTTTCACTTTTCCAACTTTTTGTTCTTTTAAGCATGGAATTCTTTTCTCTGTTCCTGATCAAGTATAAAAATAGACATTAACTGTTTGGGAATAAGTCTTTAAACCCACTGAGAAATTCTTTATAATTGTATCCTGCTTTCACTAGTAAATTGAATCATACTGTGATGACTATAAGAAGCAGAACTTCCATCAAGTAGATGAATTTAATCTTTAAAAAGAAGCTCAGTTTGATAATTATTAAGCCCACCTTAAATTAAAACAGGACCACACATTTTTGCCTCAACAGACTTAATTCAAAATAGATTTTGAACAAAATACATATGTCATGATTTGGTTTGGATGACAAGTATAGATAATCTGCTTACATCCACATGTCAAATACATATGGACCTTTATTTACATGGATAGTCTTCACTTTTCAAACTATTTTGAAACTTTGTAGGTTTTCATTTTGATAAAACATCATAAAACTAAGCCTTTGTGCTCTGATGTAATATACAAATTTAAAATATATTTTACTATGTATGAGATTATTTTGAAAAGACAAAAATAAAATAAACATCTTACTAAGAGAAAGGACTTGAGATTTAAAATGTCCTTAATAGTTTTGTTGTTGTAAAATAAATATTCTTCTTATATATTTCTTATTTTGTGAACCATATATTGTACATCATAATTACTTACACATCCTTTTCTATGGTTTCTGTTTTCATAAAACTAAATAAAATCTTTAAGCTTTTCTGAGATAAAGAAGAAAATCACCAGACAATGATATTCTCAACAAGATAAGAACTTAAGTTAGGTTGAACTGACAAACTACAGTGAATCTGTGCAATAGAAGTAAGAGGTGGCCCAGTTGGAGTATTTGGATTTTAAATGCTGAAACTCAATATTCAATCTCTGAATGTGTGTGTGTTTTTTATGTGTGTGAGCACATGAGGAAGTGTATGAACTGCCTCCCTCTGACTCCTATTCTGAGATTTTATCCACAAGCACTCTTTTTTATTTTAGTTTATTATTATTTTAACATGTTTTCTTACAGTATAATTTCTTTACAATGTTTTGTTACTTTCTGCTGTAGAACAAAGTGAATCAGCTATATGCATACATATATCCTCATATACACTTCCCTCTTGTGTCTCCCTCCCACCATCCCTATCCCACACCTCTAGGTGGTCACAAAGCACTGAGCTGATCTCCCTATGTGATGCTGTTGCTTCCCACTAGCTATCTATTTTACATTTGGTAGTGTGTACATGTCAATGCTACTCTCTCACTTCGTCCCACCTAACACTTCCACCTTCCCATGTCCTCAAGTCCATTCCCTACATCAGCTTATTTATTCCTGTCCTGCCCCAAGGTTTTTCAGAACCATTTTTTTTTCATTCCCTATATATGTGTTAGCATATGATATTTGTTTTTCTCTTGCTGACTTACTTCACTCTGTATGACAGACTCTAGGTTCATCGACCTCACAGCAAATAGCGCAATTTCGTTTCTTTTAACAGCTGAGTAATATTCCATTGTATTTATGCACCACATCTTCTTTATCCATTCATCTGTTGATGGACATTTAGGTTGCTTCCATGTCCTGGCTATTGTAAATAGTACTGCAATGAACATTGTGGTACATGTCTCTTTTTGAATGATGGCTTTCTCAGAGTATATGCCCAGTAGTGGGATTGTTGGCTCATATGGTAGTTCTATTTTTAGTGTTTAAGGAACCTCTATACTGTTCTCCATAGTGGCTGCATCAATTTACATTCCCACCAACAGTGTAGGAGGGTTCCCTTTTCTCCACACCCTCTCCAATATTTATTGTTTGTAGATTTTTTGACAATGGCCCTTCTGACCTGTGGTGAGGTGATATCTCATTGTAGTTTTGATTTACATTTCTCTAATGATTAGTGATGTTGAGCATCCTTTCATGTGTTTATTGGTAATCTGTATATCTTCTTCAGAGAAATGTCTATTTAGGTCTTAGAAATGTCTATTGAAGTCTATCTCATTTTTGGATTGGGTTGTTTGTTTTTTGATATTGAGCTGCATGGGCTGCTTGGATACTTTTGAAATTAATCCTTGTCAGTTGCTTCATTTGTGAATATTTTCTCCCATTCTGAGGGTTCTCTTTTCATCATGTTGATGGTTTCCTTTGCTGTGCAAAAGCTTTTAAGTTTCATTAAGTCCCATTTGTTTATTTTTGTTTCATTTCTATTTCTCTAGGAGGTGGTCCAAAATGATTTTGCTGTGATTTATGTCATAGACTGTTCTGCCTATGTTTTCCTCTAAGAGTTTTATAGTGTCTAGCCTTACATTTAGGTCTTTAATCCATTTTGAGTTTATTTTTGTATATGGTGTTAGGAAGTGTTCTGATTTCATTCTTTTACATGTAGTTATCCAGTTTTCCCAGCACTACTTATTGAAAAGGTTGTCTTTTCTCCATTGTATAATATTGCCTCCTTTGTCATAGATTAGGTGACTATATGCACGTGGGTTCATCTCTGGGCTTTCTATCCTGTTCCATTGATCTATATTTCTGTTTTTGTGCCAGTACCATACTGTCTTGATGATTGTAGCTTTGTAGTATAGTCTGAAGTCAGGGAGCCTGATTTCTCCAGCTCTGTTTTTCTTTCTCATGATTGATTTTGTTATTCAGGGTCTTTTGTGTTTCCATACAAATTGTGAAATTTTTGTTCTAATTCTGTGAAAAATGTTTTTGGTATTTTGATAGGGATTCTATTGAATCTGTAGATTGCTTTGGGTAGTATAGTCATTTTCACAATGTTGATTCTTCTAATCCAAGAACATGGTATATCTTTCCATCTTCTGTATCATCTTTAATTTCTTTCATCTGTGTCTTACAATTTTCTGCATACAGGTCTTTTGTCTCCTTAGGTAGGTTTATTCCTAGGTATTCTATTCTTTTTTTTTCAGTGGTAAATGGGAGTGCTTCCTTAATTTCTCTTTCAGATTTTTCATCATTAATGTGTAAGGATGCAAGAAATTTCTGTGCATTAATTTTGTATCCTGTTACTTTACCAAATTCATTGATTAGCTCTAGTAGTTTTCCAGAATTTTTATTTTAAATGTACATATTAAATTAATTTTTGCAAGCCTACAAAAGATTAGAACACTGCTAGGTGCCAAATCAAATTAAAGTTCACATTTTCCAAAGGCCTTCTCCCAACATTTTTACCAAAGTGAAGAGTCTGTCTACAGCATGTAATGCATATAAGATGGCATCAGACTCACCTCTGAATATATTTGCTTAATGTACAATTAGCCATTGCCATCTAGGAAAACTGACCTTCACAAAAGAAGCATACCTCTGCCAACAGAGGCAAAACATTTCAAGAAATCAATGTATATGGCCAAATGTTACTTATGATAATTCAGCCACACGAGACATATAGGCTCCTTTATTTTTAAAGTTGTATTACAAATCTGGAGAGTTCAAAAAAGCTCATTATGCTAAATATCATGGCATTTATTTACAGGAAGACATAGTATTGATAGATAATATATAATAATATTAAGTGGGATCTCACATTTCTAACTGAAATTTAAATATCTTGAGACTACATGCAAGACTAAGTTCATAATTATTATTTAGTCTACCTCTGGATTCATCATCTACCAATCCTTGAAACATAACATGCCTCAGTTACAATGTCATTATTTCAATATTAGTGACAATCTTTCATATGTATTTGAATTTACAACTTTTCCTTTAGTATAGAATGGCTTTACATCTCTTTCTCTCCCTATTGAATTCTTATCAATATTTTAAAATAATAACCTGAAATTTTACTCTTCAGTGTAATCTTGAATTTGTTTTCCAGGAATGGCCTTTAAAATTCTTCATTATCCTTTTATATCACATTACTCTTCTAGTCCTTGACATACTGAAATATAATTATTGGTTAATATTTCCAATCTACCATATTGTCTGCCATCCAAAGTGTAAGAATTTATTTCTACATGTATTTTTTTCTATCAGTCTGACTCATTATTTTCTTTTTTTCCTTTTTTCCCCCAGACTTCCACTGAGTACTGTAGAACATGTCTTATGATTTAAGATAAATGAAGTGATGCTGGTCAATGTCAAAAAGTAAGAGATTATCTTGTTTTTATTTCATTCTTTCTAAGACTATGAATGATGAAAAATAACCTCCAATAACATACATACTTCATGTATCTGAAATCTTCCTCTTGGAACAAAGAAATCAAGATATAGCAGGGAGTGAGTGAGGTAGAAAAAACTGAGAGGTCAAGGAAAAAAGTAGAAATGGAAGGAGATCAACGTGTGAAATAAGCCTACAGACACACTTTTAAAGTAAACACGCTTACCGCAGCTCCTATTTCAACAATTACCAAATTATTCTTTAACCACACCTGGACCTGTCAGGCTATACTTCTTAACTTTATACCTATATCTCTAGTTATATATTCATTAATTATCAACAACTTTTCTTTCTATTTCCAACTCTAAGCCAAGGGTCTGTCACATCAACCAGAAAGTTTCTGGTGTTATCAATTCTCTTTCCCTTATGTCATTCTATTCTTCCAAACTTTGATGTGGACATGAAAATTAAAAACTCAGTAGACAGGCAGCTTTCTCTGTATTTGTACTTAGATTATGGAGTAGAAAGGAATATAAAATCATAAAACTATATAGAAAGGAGTCACCACCCTATGCGGGTCCTCATTGTCTTAACTAAAATTTACCTATTTACCTGCACATTACTTTCTCTGCCTTCTTTTTAAAGGCATTTTCAAAAATTTTACTCTCTTCAAATCTTTACCAACTCCTCAATCTTGCAGTCCACTTCTGCCCTCAGAATATTATTTTGCCACCAGTAAATTGAAGCCAAATTGATTGGATTGGGAAGGGAACAGACTAATAGAGTTGCCAAAATGAATACAAGCTGGGTTAAAGTCTATGAAAGTAGAACACAAGTTATGACTTTGCAAATATAAATGTCAGATAAATTTTGAATATATGATATATAAAATAGTATAGGCCAGAGAAGGAATAATTTTTGGCCAAGAGTTTAAGTATCCTGTTCAATAATGAAATAAACTACTATAATCAAGTTTAGTTCACTTTTGAGAGCTTTTTTACATATATCATGAACATGGAAGATTTTAAACCATTCACTGTTTTCTGAAAGCTCATTCATATAGATATGTTATTGCACAGAGTTTGCTTAGTTAGCTCATCCAGTTTGCACTATTAATTCTATTTCTCCTTTCCAGATACAATTCAAAGTTCAACTCTATCATTAAGCCTTGTCTACAGAAGTAATGGTTGTAAAACAGGTGAGAGAAATATGGACATATTATGTAAAACATCCATTAGAAATTGTGCCATCTGTAAGGACTTGATTCCCAGTCATAGCTTTAACAAAATTTATATTTCAATGCCCCTCAAATCATTATCATCAGTTAAATTATCTACAATGAGCCCCACCGTTGTCAATCCAGCTATCCCTTTGTATTCCCACCTATATATCTCCAAGAAACACCAAACTCAACAAATCAGAGAGCAAGTTTATAACTTCCTCTCAGTAAATTTTCTCTTCTGGAACTAGCTTTCTCTTCAAAATATAAAACAAAGTTTCAGTGGGTCTACTTTAAAAAATTTAAAGAACTTGTCAATGGTTATAGGATAAAGACCAAAATCTCTGCCAGGGTTTTGTATGCTCTGGACACTTTTTCATTTTCTAATTTTATCTCATACCATGCTTCCCTTTGTTCTTGGTGCTGCAGTCATACCAACCATTTTAATGGTCTTCAAATGTTCATGCTTACTTCTATTTGAGGTTCATAATAAAGCTATTCCATCTGGAATTTTTTTTTTTTTACTGTAACTTAAGTTGTTGCTTTCTTGAAATCTTTCAGGCAACATCACAAGTAGCCATTTTTAGGGAAGTTTTTTCCAGAATTATAAGTCAAAATCACTCTTTTTTATAAGCACTTATAGAATCATGAAAATACAGTTATTTCCTTCAAAGCACATTAACTGTATGATATATATTCCCTCTAATGAATAAATATATGTTCCTCTTACACTATAATCTCCCAAGGACAAGGACTAATATGTTTTTTCCTTATCAGTGTACCACCTGTACTGAGCAGAGTACTAGGTCCATGAGGTTGCTGAATTAATGTTAGAATATGCTTTAAGAGAAACCAAGAGTAACACAGCTGCTTTGAATATAAAAATAAGTCCCAAGGAAATAACATTTTATAAAATTAAAGCACTTTGAAAAGATGAATTAATTATCTAGACACTATTTTGAAGTATATAAAATATTAACTCTAGTTATAATTTGAACCCTGGTAAGAGTAGAAAATTTTAAGTAAGTAACAAAACCCTCAAATTTTCTTAATTATTTTCCCCACTTAGTAGCTAGTGCCTTCCATTAATTATAATTCAACAATCATTTCACCTTTGAAAGTACAGGACATGATAACAAAATTCAATGTACTGTCAAGTAAATTTGAAAATGATACATAAAAGCTGTGTCTTTACTAGACTTCTTAGGAGACAGCTCTGTCTGTACATAAGATCAGGAATAATTTTACTTCTATGGCATTGATCAGTTATTTTCTGTGAATGCTGTTAAATGTCAGTATTTTTCTTTGTGTTGGCTACTGGAAAGTGTATGAACAAATCATTAATTAAGTTAAATAAGTATATAGGTTTTCATAATGCATATTTTGCATTAGTCTAATTCTTTTAAATTTTTTTTTGTATTTATAGTCTTGGTTTTCCTAGGGTTTTCTTTCTTTTACAATATGTTAGTTATGTATTATTTAGGTATAAACCATTTTACAACATTTCTGGAGCAAACACAAACATATGTACATATTAACAGATAAAATAAATCACATGGCATTATTACATATATTAAAACAGATATTGCAGCATAATTGGGAACCATATATAATCAATTCTTATTATATTTACATGAGATCAAAGGAGATGAGAGAGTTCTGTTTAAACAAAAGTGTTGCTTTGACCATGTGGCGATAAAGGCAGATCCTTAGCAATTGAACCCATAGAAGGGAAAATAATATTGGACATTTTAGTCAAGAATACATGTGACTGGTTGATCAACCATCATTATATCCATTATATCCATAACCCATTCCACTTGTCTTTATGTACACAGTATAATGAATAAATAATGAATAAAATGATAAAAGTATTGTATTAATTCTTAGTCAAAAGGTATCTTGAAAGAAATAAATGCATAATTGTTGTAATTTTTAAACATTGCTTTAAGTTTTTTAGAATTGGTCACACAATCATACCTAATTTTTAAAAACACAACTTTTTTTCAGTTATATATAAACTTATGTCAAGACTTCTGTCTACTCTTTAGTCGTTTGTTAATTTATGGACCTGTCCTCTATTTCCTAATCCTAACCCCTTGTTCAGTTCTCAAAACACTTATCATGCCCTGAATAGTTTACTGGATTACAAATATGATTTTCATTTTTTATACATATACATATAACTATTGTTTTTCAGTCTTTTCCCATATAGGTTATTACAGAGTACTAAGTAGAGTTCACTGTGCTATACAGTTGGTTCTTGTTGATTATCTATTTTAAATATAATAGTGCATATATATTAATCCCAGCCACCTAATTTATCCCTCCCCTCACACCTTTCAACTTTGGTAACCATAAGTTCTTTTTCTAAGTCTGTGAGTCTGTTTCTGTTTTGTAAATATGTTCATTTGTATCATTTTTTAGGCCACATATAAGTGATATCATGTGATGTTTGTCATTCTCTCTCTGACTTACTTCACTTAGTATGATAATGTCTAGGTCCATCCATGTTGCTGCAAATGGCATTATTTCATTATTTTCAATGGCTGAATAATATTCCATTGTGTATATACCACGTCTTCTTTTTTTTTCTTTTCTTTTGCGGTATGCGGACCTCTCACTGCCGTGGCCTCTCCACCGCAGAGCACAGGCTCTGGACACACAGACTCAGCGGCCACAGCCCACAGCCCCAGCCACTCCATGGCATGCGGGATCCTCCTGGACCTGGGCATGAACATGTGTCTGCTGTATCAGTAGGTGGACTCTCAACCACTGTGCCACCAGTGAAGCCCCCACGTCTTCTTTATCCATTCATCTGTGAGAGACATTTAGGTTGCTTCCATGTCTTGGCTATTGGAAAGTGTGCTGCAATGAAAACTGGAGTGCTTATATCCTTTCAAAGTATGGTTTTCTGCAGATACATGCCCAGGAGTGGGATTGATGAATCACACGGTAGCTCAATATTTAGTTTCTTAAGGAACCGCCATACTGTTCTGCATAGTGGCTGTACCAATTTACATTCCCACCAACAGTGTGGTAGGGTTCCCTTTCTCCACATCCTCTCCAGTATTTATTGTTTGTAGGCTATTTGATGATGGCCATGCTGATGTGTGTGAGATGAGAGCCCCTTGTAGTTCTGGTTTGCATTTCTCTGATAATTAACGATGTTGAGTATATTTTCATATGCTTTTCGGCCATTTGTATGTCTTCCTTGGAGAAACCTCTATTTAGATTTTCTGCCAATTTTTTAATTTTTTTTTTTTTTAATGTTGAGCTGCATGAGCTGTTTGTATATTTTGGAGATTAACCCCTTGTTGGTTGCATCATTTGCAAATATTTTCTCCCATTCTGTGGATTGTCTTTTTGTTTTGTTTATGGTTTCCTTTGCTGGGCAAAACCGTTTAAGTTTAATAAGGTCCCATTTGTTTATTTTTGTTTCTATTTTCATTACTCTGGGAGACGGATTGAAAAAGATTTTGATGCAATTTATGTCAAAGAGTGTTCTGCCTATGTTTTACTGTAAGAGTTTTATACTATCTAATCATATATTTAGGGCTTCAATCTATTTTGAGTTTATTTTTGTTTATAGTGTTAGAGAATGTTCTAAATTCATTCTTTTACATGTAGCTGTCAGTTTTCCAGCAACACTTATTGAAGAGACTGTCTTTTCTCCATTGTATAGTCTTGCCTCCTTTGTCATAGATTAATTGACCATAGGTGAGAGTGTATATTTCTGGGATTTCTATCCTGTTCCATTGATCTATATTTCTGTTTTTGTGCCAGGACCATACTGTCTTGATGACTGTAGCTTTGTAGTATAGTCTGAAGTCAGGGAGCCTGAATCCTCCAGCGCTGCATTTTTTTCTCAAGATCACTTTAGTTATTTGGAGTCTTTAGTGTTTCCATACAAATCTTAAGATTTTTTTCCTAAATCTATAAAAAATGCCATTGGTAGTTTGATAGGGATTGCATTGGATCTGTAGATTGTCTTGAGGAGTATAGTCATTTTGACAATATTGATTCTTCCAATCTAAGAACATGGTATATCTTTCCATCTGTTTGTGTCCTCTTCAATTTCCTTCATCAGTGTCTTATAGTTATTGAAGTACAGGTCTTTTGCCTTCTTAGGTAAGTTTATTCCTAAGTATTTTATTCTTTTTTATGAAATATTAAAATGGATTGTTTCCTTAATTTATCTTTCTGTACTTTTGTTGTAAGTGTATAGGAATGCAAGAGATTTCTGTGTATTAATTTTGTATTCTTCAAATTTACCAAATTTATTGATGAGCTGTAATAGTTTTCTTATAGCATCTTTAGGATTTTCTATGTATAGTATCATGTCATCTGCAAGCAGTGACAGTTTTACTTCACCTTTTCCTATTTGGATTGTTTTTATGTCGTTTTCTTCTCTAATTGTCATGTCTATGACTTCCAAAACTATGCTGAATAAAAGTGGCAAGAGTGGACTTCCTTGTCTTGTTCCTGATCTTAGAGGGAATGCTTTCAGCTTTTCACCATTGAGTATGATGTTAGCTGTGGGTTTGTCCTATATGGATTTTATTATGCTGAGGTAGATTCCCTGTATGTTCACTTTCTGGAGAAGTTTTATCATAAATCGGTGTTGAATTTTGTCAAAAACTTTTTCTATGTCTATTGAGATGATCAAAAGGTTTTATTCTTCAATTTGTTAAAGTGGTGTATCACATTGACTGATTTGTAGACATTAAAAAATACTTGCATCTCTGAGATAAATCCCACCTGATCCTGACGTATGATCCTTTTAATGTAATGTTGTGTTTGGCTTGCTAGTATTTTGTTGAGTAATTTTGCATCTATGTTCCTCAGCTATATTGGCCTGTAACTTTCCTTTTTTGTGTGACCTTTGTCTGATTTGGTATCAGGATGATGGTGGCCTCATAGAATGAGTTTGGGAGTGTTTCTTCCTCTGAAGTTTTTTGTAATAGTTTCAGAAGTATAGGTGTTAACTCTTCTCTAAATGTTTGATAGAATTCACCTGTGAAACCATCTAGTCCAGGGCTTTTGTTTGTTGGGAGTTTTTAAATCACAGTTTCAATTTCAGTATTTGTGATTGGTCTGTTCATATTTTCTATTTCTTCCTGGTTCAGTCTTGCGAGATTGTACCTTTCTAAGAATTTGTCCATGATTTTCTAGTTTATCCATTTTATTGGATCATGGTTGCTTATAGTAGTCTCTTATGGTCCTTTGTATATCTGTGGTGCCAATTATAACTTCTCTTTTTTCATTTCTAATTTTATTGATTTGAGTCCTTTCCCTTTTTTTCTTGATGAGTCTGTCTAAAGGTTTATCAATTTTGTTTATCTTTTCAAATAACCAGCTTTTAGCTTCATTTATCTTTTCTATTGTTTTCTTCCACTGTATTTCATTTATTTCTGCTCTGATTTTTATGATTTCTTTCCTTCTACTAACTTAGGGTTTTGTTTATTCTTCTCTCTCTTGTTGTTTTAGGTGTAAGGTTTAGTTGTCTATTTGAGATTTTTCTTGTTTCCTGAGGTAAGATTGTATTCTTATAAACTTCCCTCTTAGAACTACTTTTGCTGCATCCCATAGGTTTTGGATCATTGTGTTTTCATTTTCATTTGTATCTAATTATTATTTTTTTTATTTCCCTTTTGATTTCTTCAATGATTCATTGGTTACTTAGTAACATATTGTTTAGCTTCCACGTGTTTGTGTTTTTTACAGTTTTTTCCTTGTAGTTGATTTCTAATCTCATAATGTTGTGGTCAGAAAAGAAGCTTGATATGATTTCAATTTTCTTAAATTTAACAAGGCTTGCTTTATGGCCCAACATGTGATCTATCTTGTAGAATATTCCATGTGCACTTGAAAAAAATGTGTATTCTGATGCTTCTGGATGGAATTCTCTATAAATATTAACTAAGTCAATCTTGTCTAGTGTGTCATTTAAGGCCCGTGTATTTTTGTTGATTTTCTGTCATGATGGTCTGTCCATTGATGTAAGCAGGATATTAGAGTCTCCTATTATTGTTGCATTATTGTTGATTTCTCCTTTCATGGCTTATATATTGATGTGCTCCTATGTTTGGCACATATATTTACAATTGTTATATCTTTTTCTTGGATTGATCCCTTGATAATTATGTAGCATTCTTCTTTATCTCTTATAACAGTCTTTATTTTAAATTCTACTTTGTATGAGTATTGCTACTCTAGCTTTCTTTTGGTTTCATTTTGCATGGAATACCATTTCCCATCCCCTCACTTTGTCTGTATGTGTTTCTAGATCTCAAGTGGGTCTCTTATAGAGAACATACATAGAGAGAGAGATCTTGTTTTTGTATCCATTCAGCCAGTCTATTTATTTTGGTTCAAGCATTTTAATCCATTTACATTTAGGATAATTATTGATATGTATATTTTTATTGCCTTTTTGTTAATTGTTTTGGATTAGTTTTTGAAGGTTATTTTTTTCTTCCCTTCCTCTTTTGTTCTCTTCTCTTGTGATTTGATGAATATCTTTAGTTCTGTGTTTGGATTGCTTTTTCTTTTTTTGTATGTATATCTATTTTAGATTTTTGTCTGAGGTTATCATCAGGTTTTAATATATTTTTGATTGTTTTAAGTTGCTGGTCTCTTAATTTCAAATGCATTTCAAATATCCTGCATTTGTACTCTCATCTATGATTGCTGTTTTTTTGATATATTTGTGTGTGGAAGATTTCCTACTTTTACTGCATATCTGCCTTTATGGGTGAGCTTTCCCATTCACAATTTTCTTGTTTCTAGTTGTGTCCTTTTCTTTTCTGCCTAGAGAAGTACTTTTAGCATTTGTTGTAAATCCAGTTTGGTGGTGCTGAATTATATTACCTTTTGCTTGTCTATAAAGCTTTTGATTTCTCTTTTGAATCTGACAAAAGCCTTGCTGGGTAGAATATTCTTGGTAATAGCTTTTTACTTTCATCACTTTAAATATATCATGCCACTTCCTTTTGGCCTGCAGAGTTTTGGCTGAAAAATCAGCTAATAACCTTATGGGGATTCCCTTGTATGTTATTTGTTGCTTTTAATATTTTCTCTTTTTCTTTATTTTTTATCAATTTGATTCATATGTGTATCTGTGTGTTCCTCCTTGGGCTTATTCTGTATGGGATTCCTTGCACTTCCTGGATTTAGGTGACTATTTCCTTTCTAGTGTTAGGGAATAGTTCAGCTATTGTCTCTTCAAATATTTTCTCTGGTTCTTTCTCTCTCTTCTTTTCTTCTTCTGGGACCCCTATAATGTGAATGTTGGTGCATTTAGTGTTGCTTCAGAGGTTTCTTAGACTGTCCTCATTTCTTTTCATTTTTTTCTTTATCCTGTTCCACTGCAGTAATATCTACCATTCTGTCTTCCAGCTCACTTATCTGTTCTTCTGCCTCATTTATTCTGCTATTGATTCTTTCTAGTGTGGATTTCATTTCAGTTATTTTATTGTTCCACACAGTTTGTTTGTTCTTTATAACTTCTAGCTCTTTGTTAAACATTACTTGTATCTTCTTGATCTGTGCCTCCATTCTTTTTATGAGACCTTGGATCATCTTTACTATAATTACTCTCAATTCTTCTTCAGGTAGACTACCTATCTCCATTTCACTTAGTTGTTCTTCTGGGAATTTATCTTGTTCCTTCATCTGGAACATATTCCTCTGCTATCTCATTTTGTCTAACTTTTGGTCTTCATTTCAAGGCTGCAGGATTGTAGTTCCTTTTGTTCCTAGTGCCTGCCCACTGATGGGTGGAGCTGAGTCTTGGCCCTCTGGTGGGCAGGGTCATGACAAGAGATGGGTTTAGAGACATCTATAGGCTCAGGAAGACTTTAGACAGCCTGTATGCTGATGAGTGGTGCTGTGTCCCTGCCCTGTTTGTTGTTTGGCCTTAGGTGTCCCAGCACTGGAGCCTACAGCCTGTTGAGTGGGGTCAGGTCTTGGTGTCAAAATGGTGGCCTCAAGGAGAGATTACACCAATGAATATTTCCCATTACCTCTGCCACCAGTGTCCTTGTTCACACAGTCAGCACCACCACTCCCCGCCTCCCCAGAAGACTCTCAAGACCAGAAGGTAGGCCTGACTTAGGCTCCTGTGAACTCACTGCTTTTCTCCTGGGTCCCTGTGCAAACAACACCTTGTGTGCCCTCCAAGAGTATATTTTCTGTTTCCCCCAGTCCTGTGGAGTTCCTGCAATCAAGTCTCACTGACCTTCAAAGCCAAATGTTCAGGAAGCTCCTGCTCCTGATGCCAGATTCCCAGACTTGGGAGCCTGACAAGCAGCTCAAAACTTTCACTCCTGTGGGAGGACCTCTAAGGTATAATTATTTTCCAGTTTTTGGGTCACCCTCTGACATGTATGAGATTTTATTGTGTCATGAATGTGCCTCTCTTACCATCTCATTGTAACTTCTTCTTTGCCTTTGGATGTAGAATATCTTTTTTGGTAGGTTCCTGTCTTTTTTGTCTATGGTTATTCAGCAGTTATGTGATTTTGGTGTTTTCATGAGAGGAGGGAAGCTCAAGTCCTTCTACTCCACCATCTTGTCTCCCTCAAAAATATAAAAAAACCCTTCGCTTAGCAGTCCAAGCATCTTTGGCTCTAACCTCACCCTTTCCTTCTAATATTCTCTATATTTCAAACAAACTAGAGTAAAATTGATATTCAAATACACCTCTAACATTTCCATACTGTTATTTGTATGCAAACTTTCTCCTTATTTTGTTGCATCCAATTCTACCTGAAATCCTATGGACTTTGATACATAATTTAGATATCACTTTTATAAAGTCTTCACACATTTGCTGAACTGTAAATAACCTCTTCTGCTATTCCTCTTTATCCATATCCTTATCTTTTGTTACCTAAGCACCATCAGCCAAAGTATGTTTGATCTTTATGTGCTACTTTTCTCATTTTTTAAACTAAATTCTTTGAAAAAGTTACCAGAATTTATCCTTTATTGTTTCTCTCAGAAAATCTAGAGTAGTCTTCTATAGACAGTCACCCAACACATGTTGAATTAATTGTTTGATACTTACAATGCCTGTCAAAATATTGAAAAAATGTTGAGGTGCATTAATTGTATCTCAGGGGTGATGCAAAATTTCCTTATTTTCCCCACTAAACCATATTTAAGATATGGCCTTAGGAGGATTATGAAATAATGTTAAGAAAACAAATTTTTGAGCAGCTGAATTTTAGGAGATGTCATTGGCCTGTACTGACCCTAACACCAGGAGAGTCAAACAATGATTTATGGATATAAATTATCAGATTTTATAAATAAAAAAAGATTGTAAGGATTTCTCCTATTTATATTTTCTCCTTCAAACACCAATACTAAAGACAAATAAGAAATCTTTGATAGAATCTTGCCAAGGACTTTGTCTCTTTTAATATTTCAGGATGAAAACCAAAATTAATGATTTGGATAATGTTCTTTAAAACAATAAATTAAGTGAATTTTACATAACAAGAATCTGTTTTTTGTCATGGAAATAATGGACTAGAGGTAGAGTTTTCAGACAATCAATTGGAGTAATGAAAAGCTATTATGCAAATATATGGCTAGGTACTGCTAAAATACTTTGAGGAGATTCAACACAGGATATGGGAGGATTGCAGTTTCAAAATCTTCTTCCTATGATTCAATTCTGTTTTAAAACCACATACCTGCATAATAACAAATGTTATTTCATAACAAGGTAAAAAATTATGAAAGCTTGTATGTGGTAATGCTGGGAGATGTAGGTGAATATACACTATTTTCCAGATGTGTGACCATCATGACCCAGATATTTTTAGTAGTTTCTCATGGCACAGGTATTAAAAGTGACATTTAGGTCTGAGGAATATCAAATTCTCCTTGCAGATCTCTAAACATAACAGTCTATGATTTGAAGTCAAATGAGAAAATAATAAAACATATAATAAAAATACACATAATAAATAATGTTAAATAATAAAAATATCCTAGTTCTAAATCTACAGTTTGAATAGAAATTCAACTACTGATATTAAGTGTAGTAGAATAAAAAGACTGTAACAATCTGCAGTATAAAAACAAGAGGATTCTCAAATAAAGACATTGAATGATAATTATTTACTTTGTAATTCAGAAATATAATAAATAAAAGATTCCTGTTTCTTAAAATATGAACCAATAATGTCATGTGGATTTACATTCCTAATCCTCTTACCCACAGTTCAATATCAATATTCTGAGATAGTGAGTCATATATGCAAATTCAGATTTTCCTTTTAAGGCAAACTAATTTTTATTATCCTACACATCTATCTTGACAGAAATGTGTAAGAAAACATGACTATGACTTCCAAAATCAATGCACCATTAGAAATGGAGGTGACAGCTTGAATATGATGGAAGTTTAAAATTGATGATTAAAATGAAGAAGTACACCCTGTGAATAGGAATACTGCTGTCTTTCAGAAACTACCATTGCAGCATACTTAGTAGGAGTAATGGTTCTTTAATATATTTTTTAAATCTAAAATGTATCATTGTATTTTCTGTAAATTATTTGAATCCTCACAGAAATTGTATTGATTTTTTTCAAAAGAATTTAAAGGCAATAAACTGAATAGAAGAACAGAAATAGAGCATTCTAGTTTTCCCTGGCATTATTTCAAATTCAAATCAGTCCAGAAGCAACTAAAAGTTTCAATAAGAAAAAATAAAATAAAATTAGCAGAGGTTGTGTGTTATTAGCACCAGTTACTGAAAGTTCTATTCTAATAATATCTAATTACATAGAGAGGCAGAAAATATGATGATAATAATTACAGTAGAAAACACCATATTGATATGCTCAGAACAGTGAAATAAGAACTGAAGAAACTACTTTCCCATTTTTATTAAATCATTTACCTTAAAGTGTATTCAGTAAAATGTGGGACAGTTAGTCATGGAAAACATGCAAAATCAGAATCTGTGGGATAATTAACTAGTGTAGAAAGAATAATTCCAAGTCCATCTTGTTGTAAAATTGTTGATATCACTACCAATCATTATTTATGTAAATATAAATTAACAACATTAAAGACTGAAATCCCTTTCTGTTCTGTTGTTAAATACATACAAGTAAAACAGAAATATAATAATTATATTATAACTCATTTAATGTCCATAGAAGAATGTCTCACACATAGCAAATACTAACAAATATCAGCTATTATCAATATTATTATTATTGCAGTTTCTGTTGTGGTTTTGTTGTTGTTATCACTTAAACCTATTGCCCCAAAATGTTAACAATGAAAACTGTAAAAAGTACACATATTCATTGATTTTAACTTCAATTAAAAAAAAGGTAAGATGCAAACTCCTTTCCTCCTCCTTTCAAATCACTGCCATCACTAACCTAATCTTAACTTCTTATATATGTCTCTGGAAAAGAAGTGACTCAATTTTTTTTAAGGCTAATCTCATCACCTATGCTTACAATTCTAGCATGCTAGCTTTTTTGGATTATATTCTATTAATGTTCTCAATTCTCTGTTGAACCTTTAATTCCTCCCTCTCCATCTCTTGCCCATATGTGATGTCCATCAAAAATGCAAATGTGAACTTTGGATGCAATTATAGTTATATAATATTTAGGAAAAGGAATAGGGCAATCATTTTTTCCTTTTAGTTATAGAATTGAATTCAATTATGAAAACACTATTTTAAGAGAGATACAGACATAGATAAGATTGGAAGCTGAAGAAAAAAATGCTGTTAAATATGTTTAAATTAAGTTACATTTAATCAAAATGGGAAATATTGTCAGGCACAAGTCTAGACACATATGATACAGTGGCATAGAAGGCAAACTGCCTATTTGATAAAGTTTAAATTTTAGTGTGGAATAATTAAAATGAAGCAGGCAAGCAAATGATTCAGTTGAACTGAAATAGTGATAGGTGTTTTGAAGAACACAGAATAGCAAAATATTCAGAAATTACATGAGGTGGTTAGATAGTGGAGTCAGAGAATACATAAAGAACAGAATTTTTTATATGAATGGAAATTTTAAGAATGAACTATGTTTATTGGACTGGGAGAAATTCTGGTATCAAGTTAATTATAAGGATTTGAAGTTTGAAAGTTGAGATATTTTGTGTTCCCCTAGAGTTTTTTTTTTAACTCTAGAATAATGATCACATAAGAAAATATGTAATTTGAGAGGTATATGATTTAAGAAGAAATTAATTTCATCACACTTCTAGAGAACAGATGCATAGAAGAGACATTAGAATTACTTCTAAAGTCAAAAGGAAAAACATGGAATGGATCTTGTTTCAAAATAATGTACTTCCAGGCTTCCCTGGTGGTGCAGTGGTTGATAGTCCGCCTGCTGATGCAGGGGACATGGGTTCGTGCCTTGGTACAGGGGGATCCCACATGCCATGGAGTAGCTGGGCCTGTGAGCCATGGCCGCTGAACCTGTGTGTCTGGAGCTTGTGCTCCACAATGGGAGAGGTCACAACAGTGAGAGGCCTGCTTACCAAAAAATTAAATAAATAAATAAACAAAATAATGTACTTTCTTTTAACAGCAGATGCTCTAACAAAAATAAGCTTCCTCAAAGGATAGTGCCATCTGCATAACAAAATCATTGAGTGCTTTCTATGAGCTAGTAATAATGAGAAGCACTTTGTATAATTTTACCATCAGAACAATTAAATCAGTTAGGTGCTTCAATTTTACCCATTTTATAGAGAATCTGAGACTGGCAAGTAAAAGCTAGCACAAAGCTAATGAGAGATAGAACCAGGTTTCAATCCAAGCTCATGGTCTTAACCCCTTGTGCTTTACTGATGTATTAGGATGAATGAACACTTGGAAGGGTTCTTGTGGAGTCAGTTCAAGCATTGGATGGGTGGTTGAATTGAAGTTCTGGAAATGAGGAAGATAACATAATGTAGAGAGTAAAACAAACAAACAAAATAAAAACAATAACTTTACTATAATAAAAATCCAGGGGGCTTCCCTTGTGGTGTAGTGGTTGAGAGTCTGACTGCCGATGCAGGGGACATGGGTTCATGCTCCGGTCTGGGAAGATCTCACATGCTGCAGAGTGGCTGGGCCTGTGAGCCATGGCCGCTGAGCCTGCATGTCCGGAGGCTGTGCTCCACAACGGGAGAGGCCACAGCAGTGAGAGGCCCATGTACCACACACACACAAAAGAAGATGTGGTACACATATACAATGGAATATTACTCAGCCATTAAAAACAATGAAGTAATGCCATTTGCAGCAACATGGATGGATGGACCTAGAGATTGTCATATTTAGTGAACTAAGTTAGGCAGAGAAAGAGAAATATCATATGATATTCCTTATATGCAGAATGCAAAATGAAATGATACAAGTGAACTTATTTACAAAAAAGCAACAGATTCATGAACTCAGAGAACAAATTTATGGTTACCAGAGGGGAAGGGATGGTTAGGGGTTTGGGGATTGACAAGTATTCACTGCTATGTTTAGAACGGATAGCCAACAGGGATCTGTCCTGTAGCACTGGGAGCTCTGCTCAGTATTGTGTGACAATCTAGATAGGAAAAAAAAATGAAAAGGAGTGCATACATGTATATGTATGGCTGAGTCACTTTGCTGTACACCTGAAACTATCACAACATTGTTAATCAACTATACTCCAATAGAAAATAAAAAGTTAAAAAACATTGACAGGGAGGGTGCAATATATTTAGAGAAAAATTAAAACTGTGTATGATAATTCTGACAAGAGAAAGTCCAAATAATTGCAAAGATTCCTAAAAATAATAGTAGTCAGAGACATCTAAAGTATCAGTAAAATATTGCTTTATACGCATTAGACTGGCAATTGTCAAAATGAGCTCTAGTACATTAATTTGATTTGAAAGCTGTTGTTATGTAATGCATAGAAATTTATATTACCCAGTAGGGATGTCTATTGAAATTTGGGATACATTTGCAATGCTACATAGCTCCTTCTGAAATCTACTTTTGAAATACAATTCCATGAAAAATTAAGGCCAAAAATATTCTTGCATGTCTGTTAGTAGAGGCACACACACACACACACACACACACAAACACACACACACACACACACACACACACAAACACACGCTGGAATACATACCTACAGAGGAATACAGAGTACTTATTGGATAAATTGTGTTCTTTTGTACCATGGAATATTATGTAGCCACTAAAAAATTTCACTGATTCTGTGTCATCTCAGACACAGAATATCAAAAGATAATTTTAGAGGTAATTTCGGCTTTACAAAGTGGTTGCACCATTTTAAACTCTCATCGGCAATACATGAGAGTTGTAGTCACTGCACAATTTCACCCTCATTTGGTACCATCTTTTTTTCATCCCAGTTGTTGTTCAGTGGTATATCAATGTGGTTTTATTTGCATTTCTCTAATGACTAATATCATTGAGCATTTAATTATGTATTTGTTTGTCCTCAATATATCTTCATTTGTTTACAGTTTTATCTAAATTTTATTAGAATGTTTGTTTCCTTATTACTGAGTTCTAAGTTTTCTTTACACATGCTGGGTAGTTATCCTTTAGCAGATACATAATTTGCAAAATACTTTATCTATTTGTGATACTTTATTTTCTTTCAGAAAGAAGAAATTTTAAATTTGGATGATGTCCAATTTATCAATTAATTTATTTTTCTTTACATTTTTGTAACCAATCAAATAAATTATCCTCAATTTGAGAAAGAATAACAATAAAATTAGCACAGAGTATCATATTTTATGGTGAAAAATGAATATCCTTTTCCCAAAATTGGAAACAAAATGATGGCATTCATACTCACCTTTCCCACTCAATATTATTTAAGATGTCCTAGCCAGTGCAATATTCTAAGTAAAAGAAATAAAATACAGATTGGAAAGGAAGGTATACAATTATCTTTGTGTGAAGGCAACATAAATGTCTACCTGAAAAATTTCAACAAGTCTTTTAAAAAGCTACTCTTTCTAAGAAGTTAGTTTTGCAAAATTATAGGGTACAAGGTTAATATAAATACACCAATTGACTTTTTACAGACTACAATGTAAAATAGAAATTTATATATTTTTAAAGAGTTCTATTTCTAACGGCATCAAAAAATGAATATATATATGTATAATTCTAACAAAAGATATGCAAGTTTTGTATGCTGAAAACTATGAAACACTAATGTGTTGTGTCAAACAAGACCTACAAAATTGACGAGTATACTGTATTCATGCATTGGAAAATACAGTAGTGATAAGATTTAAATTTTCCCCCAAATCATCTCAAAAGAACTATCAGAAGAAATGTATGTAGAAGTTTACAAGTTAATCTAGAACATAAGGGAAAATGTAAAGGACTTAGAATAGCCAAAACAATTATCAAAAGGAAAACAAAGTTGGATTTCTCATACTATCTGATATCAAGATGTATTTTAAAACTGCAATAATTAAGATAGTATGGTAATTATAAAAGAATAGTCTCATAGGACAAGTAAACAGAAAAGAGAACCTAAAAATAAACGGATGTTTACATGGTAAATTGATTTTGGACAAAGGTGCAAAGGTAATTTGATGGAGAAAGGACACTTGTTTCAAAAATTGGACATTCATATGTGAGGAAATAAATGTAACCTAAATCTTACAGTATTTAAAAAGTTACCTACAATTAATCATAGATCTAAAAATGGAGAAAACATAAAAGGATATCTTAGTGACTTTGTGTTGGATTGCCTCTTAATTCCTGACATTATTTTAAAGAAAGACAAAGCCTTCAGTGACACTTGCTTCTTTCCTATTACTGGGAGAGAATTTTTGCCCTGACCACCTTGACTTTGTGACCAAGTCTTCAGAGCACCTAGCTTCAACTTAATAAAGAGTTTAGCCAAGCATTACAGGTGAGTTGCATTTTATATGATAGTAGATATTAAAGTTAGTATATGGAAGCACATTAACATATATTTACTTTAAATTATCTATAAATAATCCCTTCAGACATCCACATAAAATAAACTGTCAAACATATTGTATCACAGTAAGTTTCTGTAGGAACAGATGCTTCTCAGTTCATGTTTACTTTTGAGGCTCACCATGAAAGGAAATCTACTGCAGTATTTAAATTTTTATTTTGTTCCTTCAAATGTAATACATTTCTTGCTTTTTGCTAGATAGTAGTAATTGAATTTGCATATCTTAAATATACAGATGTTACCCCACCAGTTTGTATTGCATTCCACTTACTTTGAGTCAATGTGTTCTTAATCTTATAGAGACTTCACACCAACTACTAGATTCAAACGTATTGTATATCTTATCATTATATACGCCCTTTTACCCGTCAAATGCAGACATTCCAAGTGTACTTGTAGAAAATAAACTTGCAACATGTTCTGTGTGTGTGTGGAGGGGGGGGAAATATGAGTTTTGTGGAATAATTTTAGGAAATGTTTTATTGTATATTTACTCTTAAGTTACTCTTAAGTTGAAATTCGAAAAGTTTGAAACTCAAACGAACTTTTTGGCCAGCCCAATATTTTCAAATCGTATTAGCATACTCAAAGTTCTATGGAGTCCTCCATTAAGAAAGAGATATGATTTTGTATAGTCCACCATACAAAACTTCAAAACTTATTTGACTTTTGAAAAGATAGAGTAAGGCTGGCAAATGCAAACTACTTGATTTCAAGTTTGAAATCAAGTTATTAAAACAGTAATCAAAACAGTATAGAATTAGTGTGTAGATAGTCATATTGATCAATGAAAAGAAATAGATTCCAGAAATAGATACACATCTATAACAACTAATTTTTTTACAAAGATGTCAAGATAAGTTAGTGGAGAAAACATAGTCTTTAAAAAATAATGCTGTGTGGAATTTAAAAATGATCCTCAACACTTACCTCACTCTGTACACAAAAATTTACTTGCAATGGATCAAAAATAGAACAATAAAAGCTAAAAATAACAGAAAGAATTTGGTGCTTGTTTGGGACTAAAGGTAGAGGGACTGATTCCAAATAGTCACAAAGAAACTTTCTAAATGGAAAGAAATGTGACTCCGTTGATTGTGGTGGTGAAAGTTTCATTAAAGAAGAAAATATTAAGATTTAGTAAACTAAACATATATGTGTGTATATCTGTGTACCTAGTCAATAAAGTCTATTTAAAAAGAAATAAAATTGTATTTATTTGTAAACACTCTTCTTTCATCTAATATTTACTAGCATCTGGTGAAAAAAAAACTTAGTAAAATAGACATAAAACAAAAAACAATGGTATTTTTATCCCAAAATAAGGTTGTACACCTAAGCATTCAAATTATACATTTTCACTATCTTGTGAAGTGTACTTTCTAATATCTTCTTCTACATAGTTTTCCCACATTCCAACTCACATATATACATATGACATTTCATAAATATATATGACATTTCAAAATCTAAGTTTATATATACATAGTTTCTTTTATCAATATCTCTGTAACATACCACATAATAGAAATTTAGAGAGGCATAGAATTTGTAAAACCTACACATTACTATTAAATATCATATATCAAGAGGGAAGGATATCACAGGAAGATGACTGCAAGGTTCCCATTATCCTGTTATCCTAAAGTTTCCCATGGTTTTGTCTCCATTCCTTAAGTTTGTAGGATTTTATTTCCTCATTTTTCTCCAGTGCCATTGAAAAAGAGGAAGTTTTCTTGTTTTATGGGGAAGAAAATCTTTGGTTTATCTCATTTTTATATTTCTGTTTACTTTTCTATTAAAAGAAAATGAAATTCTGATATGTGTTGCAACATAGTTGAATCTTGAAAACATTTTGCTGAGATAATCCAGACATAAAAGGGATAAATATGTATAATTTCATTTATATGAGATATCTAGAACACGCAAATTCATAGAGACAGAAAGTAGAATAGAAGTTTCCAGGGGCTGAACAGAGAGAGGAATGAGGAGTTATTGTTTAATGTATATAGAGCTTCTGTTTGGATGATGAAAATGTTCTGGAAAATAGATAGAGGTAATGATTGTACAACATTGTGAATGTACCTAATGCCACAAAACTGTACATTTAAAAATGGTTAAAATAGTAAAATTTGTTATATATATACACTATAAATATATATAACATAAATACTGTATATTATTTATACATAATAAAAATAAAAATAAAAATTTTAAATAAAAAATAAATATAATAGGAGGAAAATAAAAAATAAATAACATATATCAAATATTTGTGAAATATTTACATTCACCTAAATGTAATCTTTTCAGCTGGTTGATCTAAGAAAATTTCCATGGGCAAATCCACAGTACAATACTCAAGTTCTATCTGAGTCTCAAGTACAGCTCCCTGTCGGCACAACTTTGACCTAACAGATTAGCAAGATCTTACCAGAGTCAAATCACTCTCCTGTTCAGCTTTTCAATCATGCCCTCATGAACCCTGATCAATATGACCCAATTTCTTTTTTACAGCATTAGAGAATTTTGAGCCATGATTTTTCCACTTCAACTAATATTGAATCTCAGATAATTTTTTCAAGGGATCACCACAAACAATTTTATTTAACTTATGAAAGTTCAAGAGTCATGAGTTGATTTCTCACTCAACTGAATCTGTTCTTAGTGAGCCTTAAACAGTTAGCCCCAAAACAGAGTAGTTTCCATGTTAAAAATTATTTTTCCAATTGAAGTTCAAGAAGAAAAGAAAAACCTAAAACTAAAGCCATGTTTGTAAGTTTGAGAGATTGTTTATAAGAAAGGATTACATTATTTCCTGCATTTTCAGGCCATACTTGTGTATTATGAAGTCCAATAGTATGTTTCTATCAGTGACATAATATCTAACTCACACAAAGTAACTTTAAAAACAATTCATAACACATTCTGTTAAAAAGAAATAGTATAAAGAATATTTGCTATATGTTTCCATGGAAACTAATGTGCTTACACAAAAATGCCATGACCATATTTCTCAGTAAAATATCTCTGATTAATATTAGATTGGTTCAAAACCAAAAGAAGCTGGGGAATTTTAAAACTCAGTAAATGTGTCAAAATTAGAATTAAAATAAAAAGAAGCTATCATAAAATTTTTGAAGCTGGCTTGGATTATGCACACCCTTTTGTTATTCACCATGTTACCTCATCTGAAATTAAAGAGCTCTGATTAAGAGCTTATAAATACATTTCTCAAATTTATATATGAAAAATCACACATTTTATAGAAATGAAATTATTTGGGTCACTTTGAATGATCATATGAAAAAATAATTACATTTTTTACAAAAGTATAATATATTTTAGAAAGTAATCTTGAAGTTAAAGTTAATCACTCATATATGTGAATAAATTTGAGATGTCAACATGAGATGTCTTTATCATTCTTAAGGCTCAAGACTAAGCTGAGTGATGTTTTCTTGCTGACTCTTTGCTGCATGATTTTCAAAGTAAATTCACAGTCTTAGATAACCTTTATTGAACCTGGGAAACAAATTCTTTTCCTACAAAGTCTCAGTTAATCTAATTGAATCTTTGAAATTCCCATAGAAACAGAGTCATATTTTGAACAAATAAAATAAATATTTTATTTTAGATTTTAACATTCAGATACAGTCTGTTTTAATTAATATTAATTCCATACCTTGATTATCGGTATGAAGGCTCAATCATGAGGGAAAATGCCAATGTAAAAATCTAGAAAGACTCTTGAAGTACTTTTCTTCTTCATTTTATTTTAAAGTTGCAAAAAGGAAAAAAGAAAAAAAATTCAATCACCCCATGGAAAATACAAACTCTCAGTGCTATTAAGCATATTCTACAGAAGGTAGTACATTTTATACAAATTCATAGAGAAAAAATTACTATATTTTAGCTCTGCTTTGAGAAAGGGAATTGATCAAGGTGGTGGAGGAAAAGGCCATGTTGCTCACCTCCCCCCTGTGAACACATCAAAAATACATCTACATGTGGAAGAATTATCACTGAAAACTAATTGGAAACTGGAAAAAGAATCACTATACAACCAAGGCTGTAAGAATGCTACACATGTAACCAAAGAGACAGGAAGGGAAGAAAGTGATCAAGTCAGGAGCTCTGCCCCTGGGAGGGAACTCAAAGGATAAAAAAGGTTACATGGGTGGACACCTGCCCTGGAGAGTGAGTGGTTAAAGCCATAATTTGAGCAACCCAGTCCTGGGGTTCTATGAAGGGGAGACAAACCCCCTTTGGTTGGTTGAACGACGGTTGGGACTAACAGAAGGGCAGTGGGAAGCTTGGACTCTGGTCATGAGATGCAAGCACTTACTGGCTTCCCTCCGTGGCAGGGTGGAGAGAGGTCTGCTCTGGCAGCTGCCAGGTTTCCCATGACCACATCGCTGAGCTCCCCAACCACGTGAATGCTCTGGCCATACTCTCTCCATGTCACAACACAGCACTGGATCTGGGACAGGGAGAAGACTTGACCATGGGATGCAGAGGCTGCCTGGTTTCAAGTGGTGTCTGGGTGGAGTGGCGGTGGACATTGTTGGCTCACCCCCAATACATGCTGAGAGTTCATATAAGCCCTGCCTGCCCTGAGGACTGTTTCAACAAAAGGGTAGAGGTGGTAGGAGGCTAGGGGAAGTGGTTGGCTTTGAGGACCAAAAGGCACTTGCACTGGAGGCTATTTCTGAGCACAACAGGGAAACAGTGTGAGCACTTGCACAGGCAGGACAATGGAGACAGCTCAGACCTCTGTATCCAATATCAGCTGAAAGCCTGCACGTGCTGCTTTTGCTTTAGTAATACTCCAATCTCAGGCAGGGTCCTCAGTGGAGGGAGAGAGGAAAAACATACAATTAAAGGAAACAGAACCACCTTGGACCTGACCCTCAAGGATTCTGCTCCAGCCACTTGGGATAAGCACTGGTCCTGATAGGACTATGACAGCCACTAAGCACAGGGAAAGTCCTGCCTCACACCTGGATCTAGCACTAGCCCTCCATTTCCACCCCCATTCCCAACCAAGGTGATATCTTCCAGTACACCCTGAAGAAAGACATGAATTGCATCTACATCAAGTCCAGCTATCCCACCAAAGGCTTTGAGAACACGCAATCTCTTTAGGGATGCTCCCACATCTGAACACAATAGGTAACTCTTTGACTTAATTTCATAGAGGCAGAGAAAGTTAAGCAAAATGGAAAGGCAGAAGAACTAGTCTCAGTTGAATTAATGAGTGGTTCAGGAGATGAAGTGCAGGAGGAGGTTTAATTTAACGTATCTCTTTCACTGCATGCTTCATGTTGGCTGCTCCAGGAAGGGTATATCCATATAACAAAGACTACATAGTTTCTGTCAAGCTGACATCTTCCATAAGTATAGATACTATCTCTGGATTTGTACAACTTTTTGTTGTACAAAGATTTGTACAACAAATTTTTCCTTTTACTTCTTCTGATGTGGCTGATAATTGTTTCCTCTCTGTGCTACCTTGGCATGCCTCCATATACTTTATTGACTCTCCTTTTCCATGCCTCCCAGAGATATGTAAATTCCCTTATTAACCACTTAATATTTTACCCCAGTTGTGGGTCAGTCAGAAGCCTGATTGAAACAGAGAGGAAAATCAGGCATATTCTTCACTTTAAGATAGTAACTTCAATTGCTTAGATACTTAAATTCCCAGGACTTTCAATGAGGTACATTGAAATTTAACATTTTCTGAATTTATTCTCCACTCTGACACACATATGTCTTACCTTTATAACTGGGGAACTTGTTGCTCCCTGATAGTTTAGTTTTCTTAGTTCACTAAGAATCAAAATATTAGAGAGGTGTCCCAGGATCATGACCTATGGAAATAATGAGGCTGTCAATGTTCTCCAAAACTATTTTATTGCACAGATATGGAGCATGATATATCCTTAAAGCATGCAAAGACTTAATTCCTGCTGTACTTGTCAGAATATACTATTTTTTTTTTACATAACAAACAAAGACCTACTGTATAGCACAGGAAACTCTTCACAATTCTGTAATAACCTAAATGGGAAAAGAATTTGAAAAAGAATAGATACATGTATATGTATAACTGAATCACTTTGCTGTACACCTGAAACTAACACAATATTGTTAATCAACTGTGATCCGATATAAAATAAAAAGTTTTTTAAAGTGTATTCTACTTTTTAAAAAGAAAGTAAAAGGAAAGAAGTTTGTAGACACACAAGCACTCTCCAATGCCAGAGATGTATTACATTGCCCAAGAAAAGAGACTTCATCTGGAATAGGAGCTATAATTGCAATCATTGCCTGATTAATTCTCTTATAATCTATTGTCATTTTCCAATATGTGTCAGACTGTTGTGTAGTTCAAGCCAGGGAAATTAATGGATAGATGATAAGCATCTCTATAGCTGCATGATTCAAAACTTTGATTGAGACATTAATCTCTATGATTCCCAAATAGATGCATTATTCCATTTTGATTGTAAATAGGAAGATCTATAATTGTTTCCACTTAGCTCTTCCTGAAAAATGTGGGGATTCTGTCAGATTCTAAGCTTATCACTTTAAAATTTGCAATCAGACAAAGATAAAATAACCAGAAATTTGATATGAAGCCTGTAGCGATTATGATTAAGCTCAAGTGCATATACTAACAACAGTAAAAACAAACAAAACAAAAACACTTAAACTGTTTAAACATGACAAAAAATATTTTATGTTTTCCTTATTTTGTAAATTCAGAAAGTACACAGTCCATGGAGTGTTTGACTGCTTCATATTCATCAGGGACCCAACATGTCTCTCCTCTATCAATCTTGCAATTGATTTCCTTCCTTCTTCTACTTGCTACAGGTTTCAGGATCTCTAGAAACACCACTGAACTGGTACTCCTCACACTGAACTTTTGTGATTAATCTCATGCTCTCTGACAAACATGAATCTTACTGAACTATCTAATGTTCCAACTATGTCCAAGCAAACTTTATGGTGATTCTCTATAATGAAGTTTCTTGTCTAATGTGCTTCAATAAAACATTTTGTGCTTAAACATGATACAGTGAGGGTTTTCTTTGTTTGCTTGTTTGTTTGTTTGTTTGTCTCTAGAAATTTTACCAATACACAGAATACCAGAACCTAGCAAAGATTTGGGCATATAAAAGTGAAAACCAATCTCCATTATGATTACAGATATAAACATCTAAAGGGAAAATAACAGTCATTAAAATACTAAGCATGACTTAAAATTCTAGAACGATAAGAAGGTTTAATACTGGAAAACATATTTAAAACGTATTATATTAACATGCCAAATGGAAGCTATAGTTTTGATAAATTTTGGAAAGTGGTTTCATCAAAAGATCACACTAAAAATTGATTTCAGGGGCTTCCCAGGTGGAGCAGTGGTTGAGAGTCCACCTGCTGATGCAAGGGACATGGGTTTGTGCCCCGGTCCAGGAAGATCCCACATGCCACAGAGTGGCTGGGCCTGTGAACCATGGCCACTGAGCCTGCGTGTCCGGAGCCTATGCTCCATAACAGGAGAGGCCACAACAGTGAGAAGCCTGCATACTGCAGAAAAAAAAAATTGATTTCAGGTTGTGATGTCACCATCATGGCAGTATAAGTTGTTACTTTGTCTCTCTCCTTCAATCTATAACCAGTAAAACATTTATAACTCAACAAGGGTGCCCCTGCCCAACATTCCAGCATGCTGGAGAATTCCACATTCTGTACATCTAAAGGTGGGTGGACTGGAACACACAGAGGATGCAGAACCTGGGAAAGAGCTGAGTCAGTGTATGCAATACTTTACCCTGGGCATGGCAGCTGAACCTATAACCCCCAGAGAACTAGGTAGTATCAGGGAAGGTAGGCATGCAACACTGGCCTCCAGCTGTAGCACCCAAGTCACAGGGAGCAAGATAATAGCAGCTGTGAGGCTGCACCATTAAGGTGCCCATAACTCCAGCCACACTCCTACCCATAACAATGGAACCCACAAACTTGACAATTACTGTCATGGTAGAGACACCTGTGACCCTGGCTTTCCCCTCAAACTCCCCAAGTTGGCAGAGGCTATAATCCAGGAGACCATAGATGTGGTGAAGAGGGCTGCTACCCTGGTGTTCCAGGCCACAACACCAGCGACACTGGTAACAGCAAGGCCCCAATGACCATGGAGGCAAAAGCAGTGATAGCAAAGACACTGGTGACGTCTCTAACAGAGTCAGAAGAAAGTGAAAAATGCTGATTCTCAAATATAGCAAGAGGGAGCTCAGATAAACATATGCTATAACACTACCTACTGGAAAAAAAAAAAAGATTTCTAACCTGTTCAATCCTTAGATGTGAGGGGAAAAAAACCCAAAAAAACTAAACTTTACCCAAAGAGGAAAGGTGTTTGCTGCTTTAAATCTGTCAGCAGATGAACAATTCATTAGACACCACAAAGAACCCAGAAACACAATATCAGAAAAATAAAATGAAACTTCTCCAGAATCTAAATTTTAAGCCATGAAATATTGTTTTCTGATAGAGAATTCAAAATAGCTTTCATGAAGAAAATCAATGAACTACAAGAAAACACAGAAAGGCAGTTTAATACAGTCAGGAATAAAATTCATGAATAAAAGGAATATTTACCAAAAAGATCTAAACTCTAAAAAAGAACCAAACAAAAATTCTGAGACTGAAGAACTCAATAAATGAAATAAATGATGAATTAGAAAGCATTGGAAATAGAGCAGACTGCAAGGAATTAGCAAGCTTGAAGGTGGAGTCTTACTGGTATAAGAGGGGAGAGAATTAAGACATTTTTAATTTAAATTCTATGAAAATTTAAATTCTATGAGAAATAATACAAATATAAGAGGAGAGAGAATTAAGATCTCTTAAAATTTAAATTCTATGAAATTTTAATTAGATTTAAATTTAATTCTTTTAGGAAGAACCACATTAGGGCAATGGATATCCCAGAAGGAGAAGAGATTTTATTTAAAGAAATAATACCTGAGAACTTCCCAAATGTGGGGAAGGAACTGGATATATAAGTCTATGAAGATAAAAGAACACCTGATTACCTCAATATAAAAAGACCTTCTTCAAGACACATTATATTAAAACTATCAAAAGTTGATGACAAAGAAATAATTTAAAGGCAGTCAGGGAAAACTGGATGATAATATACCAAAGAACCCCCATTAGAGTATCAGCAGACTTTTCAGGAGAAACTCTAAAGGCCAGGAGGGAGTGGAATGACATACTCAAAATATTGAAAGATAAAACCTGTCAGCCAAGAATACTCTACCCCACAAAGTTATCATTCAGATACAAAGGAGAAATAAAGAGTTTCCCAGACAAACAAAAGCTGAGGAAGTTCATCAATACTAGACCTGCTTTACAAGAAATATTGAAATGAGCTCTTAAGGCAAAATTACACAAAACTTTGAGTAATGTGATAAATAGCATCAATAAATTAAAACTCAGGTAGGTTCTTAAACACAATTATGACATTGAGGTTTAAAAAAAAGTGGTAAAGGCTTCCCTGGTGGTGCAGTGGTTGGGAGTCCGCCTGCTGATGCAGGGGACACGGGTTCGTGCCCTGGTCTGGGAGGATCCCATGTGCCGCAGAGCCGCTGAGCCTGCGCGTCCGGAGCCTGTGCTTCCGGAGCCTGTGCTCTGCGACGGGAGAGGCTGCAGCAGTGAGAGGCCTGCATGCCACAAAAAAAAAAAAAAAAAAAAGTGGTAAAAATAACCATAGCTATTTCAATTTGGTAAGAAATTCTCAATAAAAAAAGTGAAAATATTTGTGACAACAATACCATAAAAGGGAGGAAAAATGGATGGAACTCATATATGCAAATAAAGATAAGATGCTATCAGCAGAAAAAAAAAAACTATTTTATCTATGAGATGTTTTATACAAACATCATGGTAACCACAAGGCATAAATCCAGAGCAGAGACACAACATATAAAAAGGGAGGAAACTGAGAAAAAATCATAGAAAGCCACCAAAATAAAATGACAGACAGAAACACAAGAATAAAAGAAATAATGGAGATATAAAGCTACCAGAAAACAAAAGAGAAAATGGCAATACCAAGTTCTCATTAATCAGTAATTACCCTAATTGTCAATGGATTGAACTCACCAATCAAAATACACAGAGTGTCTGAATGGATTAAAAAACAAGACCCAACTATACACTGGCTCCGGAAGACTCATTTCAGCTCTAAAGAAAAACATAGGCTTATAGTGAGAGGATGGAAGATGATACTCCAAGCAAATGGCAGCCAAAAGAAATTGGGTGTAACCATACTTATACTAGCCAAAAGAGACTTCAAGCCAAAAATGTTAATGAGGGACAAAGATAGACATTATAGAATAATAAAGGGAACAATCATCATGAATAAAAAACTGTTATTAATATATATGCGAGTGACATGCTGGGGCATTTTGTATCTTCTAAGTAGAGCGCATCTTGGTTTATGCACAGTCATGTGACCTCTCAGGAATCCTGGCTGGTACTCTTCACCAAAGAACCCATGTTGACAGAGCACCCTTTGGCTGGACATCACTAGACAGGGGAAGAGAGAACTTGGTAAACCAGCCTGCCTTTTAAAACTTATTCTTGGAGACGAGGGGAAGATGGTGGAAGAGTAAGATGAGGAGATCACCATCCTCCCCACAGATACACCAGAAATACATCTACACGTGGAAAAACTCCTACAGAACACCTACTGAACTCTGGCAGAAGAACTCAGACATCCCAAAAGGCAAGAAACTCCCCCACATAACTGGATAGGGCAAAAGAAAAAAAGAATAAACAGAGACAAAAGAATAGGGACGGGACCAGCACCAGTGGGAGAGAGCTGTGAAGGAGGAAAGGTTTCCACACACTAGGAAGCCCCTTTGTGGGCAAAGACTGTAGGTGGCAGAGGGGGAAAGCTTCAGAGCTGTGGAGGAGAGCACAGCAACAGGGGTGTGGAGGGCAAAGCAGAGAGATTCCCACACAGAGGATTGGTGCCGACCAGCACTCACCAGCCTGAGAGTCTTGTCTGCTCACCCGCCGGGGTGGGTGGGGGCTGGGAGATGAGGCTCGGGCTTCAGTCAGAGTGCAGGGAGAGGACTGGTGTTGGTGGCATGAACACAGCCTGCACGGGGTTAGTGCACCACGGCTAGCTGGGAGGAAGTCCGGGGAAAAGTCTGGACCTGTCGAAGAAGTAAGAGACTTTTTCTTCCTTCTTCGTTTCCTGGTGCACAAGGAGAGGGGATTAAAAGCACTGTTAAAAGGAGCTCCAGAGATGGGTGCGAGGCACAGCTAAAAGTGTGGAACACAGAGACATGCATTAAATGCTAAGGCTGCTGCTGCCACCACCAAGAACCCTGTGTGTGAGCACAGGTCACTATCCACACCCCACTTCCGGAGAGCCTGTGCAGCCCGCCACTGGCAGGGTCCCGGGATCCAGGAACAACTTCCCTGGGAGAACACATGGTGCGCCTCAGGCTGGTGCAATGTCACACTGGCCTCTGCTACCACGGGCCCACCCTGCATTCCATGCCCCTCCCTGCCCCCGGTCTGAGTGAGCCAGAGCCCCCGAAGCAGCAGCTCCTTTAACCCAACCCTGTCTGAGTGAAGAACAGACACCCTCTGGCTACCTACATGCAGAGGCAGGGCAAAATCCAAAGCTGAACCCCAGGAGCTGTGAGAACAAAGAAGAGAAAGGGAAATCTCTCCCAGCAGCCTCAGAAGCAGTGGATTAAAGCTCCACAATCAACTTGATGTACCGTTCATCTGTGGAACACATGAATAGACAATAAATCATCCCAAATTGAGGAGCCGTGTGGATGAAAGGCTCTTGGTGCTGCAGCCAGGAGTCAATGCTGTGTCTCTGAGGTGGGAGAGCCAACTTCAGGACACTGGTCCACAAGAGGCTTCCCAGCTCCACATAATATCAAATGGCGAAAATCTCCCAGAGATCTCCATCTCAACACCAGCACCCAGCTTCACACATCGACCAGCAAGCTACAGTGCTGGAAATCCTATGTCAAACAACTAGCAAGACAGGGACACAACTGCACCCATTAGCAAAGAGGCTGCCTAAAGTCATAATAAGTCCACAGACACCCCAAAACACACCACCAGATGTGGACCTGCCCACCAGAAAGAAAAGATCCAGCCACATCCACCAGAACACAGGCACTAGTCCCCTCAACCAGGAAGCCTACACAACTCAATAAACCAACCTTAGCCACTGGGGACAGACACCAAAAACAATGGGAACTATGAACCTGCAACCTGCTAAAAGGAGACCCCAAACACAGTAAGATAAGCAAAATGAGAAGACAAAAAAACACACAGCAGATGAAGGAGCAAGATAAAAACTCACCAGAGCTAACAAATGAAGAGGAAATAGACAGTCTACCTGAAAAAGAATTCAGAATAATGATAGTAAAGATGGTCCAAAATCTTGGAAATAGAATACACAAAATGCAAGAAACATTTAACAAGGACCTTGAAGAAATAAAGATGAAACAAACAACGATGAACAACACAATAAATGAAATTAAAAGTACTCTAGATGGGATCAATAGCAGAATAACTGAGGCAGAAGAACGGATTAAGTGACCTGGAAGATAAAATAGTGGAAATAAATACTGCCGAGCAGAATAAAGAAAAAAGAATGAAAAGAACTGAGGACAGTCTCAGAGACCTCTGGGACAACATTAAACACACCAACATTCAAATTATAGGGGTTCCAGAAGAAGAAGAGAAAAAGAAAAGGACTGAGAAAATATTTGAAGAGATTATAGTTGAAAACTTCCCTAATATGGGAAAGGAAATAGTTAATCAAGTCCAGGAAGCACAGAGAGTCCCATACAGGATAAATCCAAGGAGAAATATGCCAAGACACATATTAATCAAACTGTCAAAAATTAAATACAAAGAAAACATATTAAAAGCAACAAGGGAAAAACAACAAACACACAAGGGAATTCCCATAAGGTTAATATATATATGCACCCAACGTAGGAGCACTTAAATACATAAAGCAAATATTAACAAACATAAAAGGAGAAATTGACAACAACACAATAATATTCGGGGACTTTAACACCACACTTACATCTCTGGATATATCATCCAGATAGAAGTCAACAATAACAACAAAAAATAGTGGCCTTAAATTAAACATTAGACCAGACGGACTTAATAGAGTTATACAGAGCATTCCATCCAGCTGCAGTAAAATATACACTCTCACATGCACAAGAAATATCTCAAGGATAGACCATATGTTGAGACACAAAAGACGTCTCAATAAATTTAAGAAGACTGAAATTATATAAGCATCTTTTCCAAATACAATGGTATAAAATTAGAGATCAATTACAAAAAGAAATGTGGAAACATCACACATGTATGGAGACTAAACAACATGCTACTGAACAACTGTTGGGTTGAGAAAGAAATCAAAGGAGAAATTAAAGGAAAAAAAACCCAGAGACAAATGGAAAAGAGAATACAACACACAAAAATCTATAGGATGCATCAAAGCTGCACTAAGAGGGAAGTTTAAAGCAGTACAGGCCTACCTCAAGAAACAAAAAATCTCAAATGAACAATATAAACTTACACCTAAAGGAACTAGAAATGAACAAAGCCCCAAATCAGTAGAAGAAAGAAAATAATAAATATGAAAATGGAAATAAATAAAATAGAAATGAAAAGAAAACAGAAAAGATAAATAAAGCTAAGAGCTGTTTCTTTGAAAAGATTTTACAGTAACAACATTTAGCTAGACTCACCAAGAAAAAAAGACAGAAGGCTCTGACAAATAAAATCAGAAATTAAAGAGGAGACATAACAATGACTACTGCAGAATACAAAGAATTATAAGAGAATATTATGAACAGTTATATGCCAACAAATTGGACAACTTAGAAGAAATGTATAAGTTCTGAGAATCATACAACCTTCTAATACTGAATCATTAATTAATAGATAATCTCAATAGACAAATCATTTGTAATGAGACTGAAACATCAACTAAACACCTCTTTGAAAAATCAGGACCAGATAGCTTCACAGGTGAATTCTACCATACATCCAAAGTTTTAATACCTATCATTTTCAAGCTCTTCAAAAATATTAAAAAGAAGTGAGTGCTTCTGTGCTCATTTTACATGGCCAACATTACCTTGATAACAAAACCAGGCAAGGATGCCACAAAAAAGAAAACTATAGGCTCATATCTCTGATGAACATACATGAAAAAATCCTCAACAAAATATTAGCAACCTGAATTGAACAATACATTCAAAGAAACATACACCATGATCAAGTAGGATTTATTCCAGGGATGCAAGAACTGTTCAAAAATCCAGAAATCAATAAATGTAATACACCACATTAAGAAATGAAATATAAATAACATGATTATTTCAATAGATGTAGAAAAAGGATTTGACAAATTAGACACTCATTTACGATCAAAACCCTCAATAAAATGGGTATAGAAGGAACATACCTCAACGACAACAACAAAAAGTTCATATATGACTAGCACACAGCTAACATTATACTCAATGGTGAAAAACTAAAAGCTATCCTTTTAAGATCAGGAACAAACAAGGGTGCTCACTCTCACCACTCTTATTACACATAGTATTGGAAGTCCTAGCAAGAAACAGAAATAAAAGACATCTAAACTGAAAAGAAAGAAGTAAAACTCATATTTGTGGATGACATAATTTTAAGAATAGAAAACCCTAAAGGAACCACAAAAAAACATTAGAAATAATAAATGAATACAGTAAATTTGCATGGTAAAAATTAATATACAAAAATCTGTTGCATTTCTGTACACTAACAATGAACTAGCAGAAAGAAATTAAGAAAACAATCACATTTACAATTGCATCTCAAAGAATAAAATTCCTAGGAATACATTTAAACAATGAGATGAAAGTTCCATACACAGAAAACTATAAGACATTGTTGAAGTCAATTGAACAAGACACACAAAAAATGGAAAAATATTTTGAGTTCATGGATTAGAAGAATTAACATAGTTACAATGTCCATATTACCCAAAACAATCTACATATTCAGTGCAAGTCCTAACAAAATCCTAATGACATTTTTTCACAGAAATGGAACAAAAAACACTAAAATTTGTATAAAACCGAAAAAGACCCCAAATATCCAAAGAAATCCTGAGAGGAAAGAACAAAGCTGGATGTTTCGCACTTCATGATTTCAAATTATGTTACAAAGCTCTAGTAATCAAAACAGCACTGCATTGGCAGAAAAACAGACACATAGATCAAAGGAACAGAGTTGAGAACCCCCCAAAAAACTGCACACCTATATGATTAATTAATTTATGACAAGTAGCAAAGACCATACCATGGAAAACAGATAGTCTCTTCAATAAATAGTGGGAAAACTGGACAGCTACATGCAAAGGAATCAAACTAAACCAGTATTTCACACCATAATAAAAATCAACACAAAGTGGATTAAAAACTTGAATGAGGTCAGAAACCATACAACTCCTAGAAGAAAACATAGGTGGTGTGCTCTTTGACATTGGTCTTAGTAATATCTTTCTGGATATATCTCTTCAGGCAAAAGAAGCAAAGGAAAATATGAACAAATGGGGTTACATCAAACTAAAAACTTCTGCATAGCAAAGGAAGACATCAACAAAATAAAAGGACAACTTACATAATGGGAAAAGATATTTGCAAATTATGTGATGATAAGGGGTTAATACTCAAAGTATATAAAGAGCTAATAAAACTCAATATCAAACAAACAAAAAAGCCCAATTAAAAAAATGGACAGGGCTTCCTTGGTGACACAGTGTTTGAGAGTCCACCTGCCAATGCATGGGACACGGGTTCGTGCCCCGGTCTAAGAAGGTCCCACATGCTGTGGAGCGGCTAGGCCCTTGACCCATGGCCGCTGAGCCTGCACATCCAGAGCCTGTGCTCTGCAATGGGAGAGGTCACAACAGTGAGAGGCCTGCGTACTGCAAAAAAAAAAAAAAAGGGCAGAGGAACTGAATAGACTTTTTTTTTAAGTAGGCCAACAGGCACTTGAAAAGGTGTTCAATGTCAATAATTAGTAGGGAAGTGTAAATTAAAATGACAATGCGATATAATTTCACACCTGTTAGAATGCCTATTATCAAAAAGAAAAGAAATAACAACTGTCAGAGAGGATATGGAGAAAAAAGAAAGTTCATGCACTGTTCGTGGGAATGGAATTTGATGCAACAACTATGGAAAACAGTATGAAGATTTCTCTAAAAGTTAAGAATAGGCCTCTGACTCTTAACTTTTTTTCCTGCTTTCCTCCTTCCAGTGGTTGGGATCCACTGACTCTAGGTCCCAAGCCACAGGGAGGAAGGTTGAGGTAGGGATGAGGTGAAAATTGGAAAAGGGAGACATGATGGCAGAGTAGAAGGACCCTAAGTTCACCTCCTCTCATGAGCATATCAAAATCACAAAGAACTCCTGAACAGCCATAAAAAAAAATAAAAAAGAGAACTGAACCTAGCAAAAAAGATATTCTACATACAAAGACATAAAAAAGAAATCCAATGAGACAGTAGGAGGGGCATTCTCACAATAGAATAAAATCCCATACCCCGTAGTGGGTGACCCACAAACTGGAGAACAATTATATCACAGAAGTTCTCCCACAGGAGTGAGATTTCTGAGTTCCACATCAGGCTCCCCAGCCTGGGAGTCTGGAATCAAGAGGAGGGGCCAACACAGCATTTGGCTTTGAAGGCCAGAGGCACTTGATTTCAGAAGATCCATAGGACTGAAGGAAAGAGAGATTCCACTCTTGGAGGGTACACACAGGTCTTATGTGAACAAGGACCCTGGGGAAAAGCACTGATTTCATAGGAGCCTGGGCCAGACCTACCTGCAGGTCTTGGAGGAACTCTGCAGAGGTGGAGGTTGGCTGTGACTCACCATGGGGACAAGGACACAGGTGGCAAAGGTCCTAGATAATATTCATCAGCATTAACTCTCCTGGAGGTCACCATGTTGGCACTAAGACCTGGTCCCACCCAACATCCTGTAGGCTCCAGTGCTGGGATGTCTCAGGCCAAACAATGAGAAGGGTAGGAATACAGCCCCACTCAGCAGCAGAAAGGCTGCCTAGAGACTTCCTGAGCTCACGGCCACTCTAGACACACCCACTGAAAGACCCTATCCACAAGAGGACCAAGACCCAAGTCCAACCACCAGTGAGCAGGCAGTAGTCCATCCCACCAAGAAGCCTGCACAAGCCTCTTAGACCAGGCTCATCCACCAGGGGGCAGACACTAGAAGCCAGAATGCTATGATCCAGCAGCCTGCAGAACTCAGTCCACAAACAAAGATCAGGACTTACGCTAGGACCAGCTGTTCCTTTGCCCTTGGATGATGAGATGGGAAAGTACTACTGGGACACATAAAGCATCCTCTATAGAGGGCCACTTCTGAGAGGGCGAAAAGCATAACTAACCTTCCACATACATAGAAATACAACTAGAAATTTAGACAAAATGAGATGGCAGAGGAATATGTTCCAGATGAAGGAGCAGGATAAAACCCCAGAAGAACAACTAGGTGATGAGAAGATAGGCCATGTACACAAGAAAGAGTTTAGATTAATGATTGTAAAGATGATCCAAGAGGTCAGGAAAAAATAGTGGCACAGAGTGAGAAGTTACAAGAAATTGTTAACAGAGAGTTAGAAAATATAAAGAACAACCAAACAGAGTTGAAGAACACAATAATTGAAATGAAAAGCACACTAGAAGGAATCAACAGGAGAATAAATGAAGCAAAAGAATGAATACGTGAGCTGGAAGACAGAATGGTGGAAATCACTGCTACCAAGCCAAATAAAGAAAAAAGAATGAAACTAAATGAGGAAAGTCTCAGAGACCTCTGGGGCAACATTAAACACACCAACATTCACATTATATGGGTCTCAGAAAGAGAAGAGAGAGAGAAAGAGCCAGTGAAAATATTTGAGGAGATAATAGCTGAAAACTTCCCTAACAAGGGAAAGGAAAGAGTTACCCAAGTCCAGGAAGCAGAGTCCCATAATTTTATATATATATATATATATATATAAAATTACATATATAACATTATATACATATAACATGTTACATATGTATAATTATTCATGGTATTACTTTTAATATTTTTCATAGAAATAAAGCAACTGAGTCATTTTTGCTTTGATATGATTGATAAAAGGAAAGTAGATACTAACAGCTAACTGTCTAATAAGATTTTATGTTACCATCATCTTTATTATCCTTAGCAGTATTGATAGGATTAAAAATAGTGATTAACAAATACCTAAGCTTAAATCCAAACCTGAGATGGTATAGTAATGTGAATTAAAAAAAAAATGCCTTTCAGTGAAATTTGTTTAAATATTTTGCCATTTCCGTTTTCCACATAAGTGTCCAAGTATTCTGTCTTCTAGCTAGTTTTCTAGATTTTATCAATGCACTACTGTAAACTAGTAATTTTTGAAATGGTTTATGAGATCAGCTAAAATTAAACAAGGCAATGGGAAGACTTCTTTTAGCCCTGTATTGGAGAATAAACCCAAGGTGACCCAAGGGAGAATATGCCAAGGGAGAACATGCCAAGACACTTATTAATTAAATTGACAAATTTAAAGACAGAGAAAATATTAAAAGCAACAAGGAAAAAGCAACAACTAACATACATAGGAATCCCTATAAGGTTATTAGCTGATTTTTCAGCTGAAACTCTGCAGGCTAGAGGGGAGTGACATGATATATTTAAAGTGATGAAAGTGAAGAACCTACAGCCAATGTTGCTTGACCCAACAAGGCTGTCATTCAGATCTGACAGAGATTTACAGACAAGCAATAGTTAAGAGAATTCAGCACCACCAAACCAGTTTTACAACAAATGCTATAGGATATTCTCTAGGCAGAAAAATAAAGGGCATAACTAGAAACAAATGTATCATGAATGGGAAAGCTCACCCATAAAGACAAGCCTACAATAAAGGTAGGAAATCATCCACACACCAATATGTTATCTAAACCAGTAATTGTGGGGAGAAGAGAATACAAGTGCAGAATATTTGAAATGTATTTGAAATTAAGAGATTAGTAACTTAAAACAATCATATGTGTGTGTGTGTATATATATATATGTATATATAGAGTGCTATATCAAAACTTCATGGTAACTGCAAACAAAAATCTATAATACATATACACACACAAAAGAAAACACAATCCAAACACAACACTAAAGAGATACAAGTCACAAGAAAAGAGAATGAAAGAGGAAAGGAAGAAAAAAGACATACAACTAACAAAATGACAATAAAAAATATATATCAATAATTATGTTAAATGTAAGTGGATTAAATTCTCCAACCAACAGACATACACTGGCTGAACAGATAGAAAAACATCAACAATACATATGCTGTCTACAAGAGACCCAGTTCAGAACTAGAGACACATACAGGCAAAGTGAGGTGACAGAAATACGTATTCCATGAAAAAGGAAAACAAAAGAAAGCCAAAGTAGCAATACTCATAACAGACAAAATAGACTTTAAAGTAAAGATTGTTACAAGAGACAAAGAAGGAAATGACATAATGATCAAGGAATCAATCCAAGAAGAAGATACAACAATTGTAAATATATATTAACCCAACATACAAACACCTAAATACATAAAGTGAATATTAACATACATAAAGGGAGAAATTGACAGTAACACAATAATAGTGGGGGACTTTAACACCCCACTTACATCATTGCACAGATCATCCAGACAGAAAATCAGTAAGGAAACTCTGGCCTTAAATGACAAACAAGATCAGATACACTTTGTATTTATAGAGCATTCCATCTGAAAGCAGAAAAATACACATTCTTTTCAAGTGAACATGAAACATTCATGAGGATAGATCACATGTTGGGCCATAAAGCGAGTCTTAGTAAATTTAAGAAAATTGAAATGATATCAAGCATCTTTTCGAACCACAATTATATGAGATTAGAAATCAACTACCAGAAAAAAACTGCCACAAACAGAAATACATGGAGGCTAAACAATACACTACTAAACAGCCAATGGATCACTGAAGAAATCAAAGAGGAAATCAAAAAAATACCTAGAGACATGAAAATGAAAATGCAATAATTCAAACCCTATGGAACACACAAAAAACAGTGCTAGGATGGAAGTTTTTAGAAATACAATGTTACCTTAGGAAACAAAAGCAATCTCAAATAACCTAACTTTACACATTAAACAACAGAGAAAGAAGAACAAACACAACCCAAAGTTTGTAGAAGGAAAGAAATCATAAATATCAGAGCAGAAATAAAAGAAATAGAGGTTAAAAAAAAACAAGAGAAAAGATCAATAAAACTAAAAGCTGGTTCTTTGAAAAGAGGTAAAACTTTAACCAGATTCATCAAGAAAAAAAGGGAGAGGAATCAAATCAGTAAAATTAAAAATGAAAAAAGAAGTTACAATGGACACCATAGAAATACAAAGGACCATAAGAGACTACTAAAAGCAGCTATATACCAACAAATTGGACAAACTAGAAGAAATGGACAAATTCTTAGAAAAGTTCAATCTCCCAAGACTGAACGAGGAAGAAATAGAAAATATGAACAGACCAATTATAAGTACTGAAATTGAATCTGTAATTGAAAAACTTCCAACAAACAAAATCCAGGAGGGCTTCACAGTTGAATTCGATCACAGATTTAGAGGATAGGTAACACCTATACTTCTGAAACTATTCCAAAAATTTTCAGAGAAAGGAACTTTTCCAAACGAATTCTATGAGGCCACCATCACACTCATATCAAAATCAGACAATGTTACCACAGAAAAATAAAAATTCAGGCCAATATCACTGGTGAACATAGACACAAAAGTTCTCAGCAAGCAATAGCAAACCAAATCTCGCAATACATTAAAAGGATCATACACCATGATCAAGTGTGATTTATCCCAGGTGTGAATGGATTTTTCAATATCTGCAAATAAATCAGTGTGATACACCACATTAACAAATTGTAGAATAAAAAACATAGAAACATCTCAGTAGATGCAGAAAAAGCTTTTGATTAAATGCAACATTCAAATTCAATTTATGACAAAAAGCTCTCCAGAAAGTGGGCATAGTAGGAACCTATCTCAACATAATAAAGGCCATAGGTGACAAATACATAGCTAACATCATACTCAAGGATGAAAAGCTGAAAGCCTTTCCTCTAAGATCAGGAACAAGGATGTCCAATCCCACCACTTTTATTCAACATAGTTTTGGAAGTTATAGCCATGGTAATCAGAGAATGAAAAGAAATAAAAGGAATCCAAATTGGAAAATAAATAAAACTGTCACTGTATGCAAATGACATGGCACTCTACATAGAAAATCCTAAAGATGTTACAACAAACTACTAGAGTTCATCAATGAATTTGGTAAAGTCCCATAATACAAAATTAATACACAGAAATCGGTTGCATTCCTATATGCTAAAAACAAAAGGTCAGAGAAATTAAGGAAACAATCCCATTTAACAGTGCATCAAAAAGAATAAAATACCTAGGAATAAACCTACTTTAGGAGGCAAAGACATGTACTCTGAAAACTATAAGTCACTGATGAAAGAAATCAAAGATAACACAAACAGATGGAAAGATATACCATGTTCTTGGACTGGAAGAATCAATACTGTCAAAATGACTATACTACCCAAGGCAATCTACTGATTCAATGCAATCTCTATCAAATGACCAATGGCATTTTCCACGAAATTAGGACAAAAAATTTTACAATTTGTATGGAAACACAAAAGGCCCCAAATAGCCAAAGCAATCTTGAGGACTAAAACAGAGCTGTAGGAATCAGGCTGCCAGACTTCAGACTATACTATGAAGCTACATTAATCAAAGCAGTATTGTACTGGCACAAAAACAAAAATATAGATGAATGGAACAGGATAAAAAACCCAGAAATAAACCTAGGCACCTATGCTCAATTAGTCTATAACAAAGGAAGCAAGAATATACAATGGAGAAAAGACAGTCTCTTCAATAAGTGATGCTGGGAAAACTGGACAGCCACATGTAAAAGAATGAAATTAGAATATTCTCTAGCACCATACACAAAAATAAATGCAAAATCGACTAAAGACCTAAATGTAAGACTGTATACTATAAAACTCCTAGAAGAAAACATAGATAGAAAACACTTTGACATTAATTGCAGCAGTATCTTTTTGGATCCTTCTTCTAGAGTAATGGAAATAAAAGCAAAAATAAGCAAACGTGACCTAATAAAACTTAAAAGCTTTTTCACAGCAAAGGAAACCATAAACAAAACCAAAAGACAACCCACAGAATGGGAGAAAATACTTGCAAATGGAGTGGCTGACCAGGAATGAATCTATAAGTTATACAGACAGCACATTCAGCTGAATCAAAAAATTAAATAAATGATCTAATCAAAAAATGGACAGAATATCTAAATAGACATTTCTTCAAAGAAGACATACAGATGGCCAAAAGGCACAAGAAAAGATGCTCAACATCACTGATTATTAGAGCAATGCAAATCAACACTACAATGAGGTCTCACCTCACACCTTTCAGAATGGCCATCATCAAAAAGTCTACAAGTAATAAATGCTGGAGAGGGTGTGGAGAAATAGGAACCCTACTACACCATTGGTGGGAATGTAAATTGATACAGCCACTATGGAGAATGGTGTGGAGGTTCTTAAAGGACTAAAAATAGAGCTACCATATGATCCTGTGCATATATGCAGAGAAAACTATAATTCAGAAATAAACATGCACTCTAATATTCATAGAAGCTCTATTTACATTAGCCAAGATATGGAAGCAACCTAAATGTCCACTGACAGATTTATGGATAAAAAAGTTGTGGTATATTTATACAATGGAATATTATTCAGCCATAAAAAATAATGAGATAATGCCATTTGTGGTAACATGGATGGATCTAGAGACTATCATGCTAAGTGAAGTGAGAAAGACAGAGAAAGACAAATATCATATGATATTTCTTATATGTGGAATATAAAAAATATATAAATGAACCTATATACAAAATAAAAACAGACCCACAGACATAGAAAACAACTTGTCAATACCAAAATGGAAAGGGGGTAAGGATAAATGAGAGCTTGGGATTACCATATACACACTGCTGTATATAAAATAGAAAACAAACAAAGACCTACTGTATAGCACAGGGAACTATAAACAATATTTTATAGTAATCTATAAGAGAAAAGAAACCAGAAAAATATATATATGTATATATAACTGAATCACTTTGCTGTACACCTGAAACTAACACAACTTACAAATCAATTATATTTCAATAAAAATAAATAAATAAATAATTTTAAAAACAATAAAAAATTAAGAATAGAACTAATATATTATCTAGCTATTCCACTTCTGCATATGTATCCATAGAATATGAAAACACTAGTTTGAAAAGATATACCACATCATTATATTCATTTCAGCATTTATAATCACCAAGATATGAAAACAACCTAACTTCCAATCAACAGATAAATGTAGAGAGAAGATTGTATACTACTCAGCCATTAAAAAAAAAATATATATATATATATATATAAACTTGCCATTTGTGACAGTGTGGATGAAACTTGAGGGTATTATGCTAGGTGAAATAAGTAAGGAGGAGAAAGACAAATATTGTATGATTTCACTCACATGTGAAACATTTAAAAAACATAAAATAAATGAACAAGCCAAACAAAAACAAACACATAGATACAGAGAACAGAGTAGTGATCACCAGAGGAGAAGAGGAGTGAGGTGAGAGTGAAATGGGTAAAGGGCGTCAACAGTATGATGACAAATGGAAACAACTTTTGGTGGTGAGCACTCCGTTGTATATACAGAGTTGAAATATAATATTGTACACATAAAACTTATACAAAGTTATAAACAAATTAAAATTAATTAAAAAATTATTTCAGGTGGTTGTGCAAAACTAATGACTCTTCTTTAACAATTATCAGCCAGTACTACAGTTCAAAATGTAAATTGAAAACACAACATGATCTTTTTTCACAATAATTTTACTTTATTTTCATGAGCAACTAGTAGTTAGATGTAAAAGTTAAATAAGTATTAGAAAATAGCTATTTCAGAATAACTGATTTCATATAAGAAAAATGAAAGATCATCAATAAAGTGTAGGAAATAGATCAACAAATCTCCAAAATTCTCTTACATTGCAATAGTAACCAATTTCAAAATGTAAACACAACAGTAACAGCAACATAATCCCTTTCACTTCGCCAGAACACAAGAATAGATGTGAAATCAAATTAAATGCACAGGATATATAGAAATAAATTATAAAATTTTATTGAAAAAAATCTATATTTAGCAAAATACTCTAAAAACAAGATTAGTGACACTTTAAATTTTGTCAAAAAGACAGTTAATTTCTGGAAAATTATATAGCAAACAAATTTTAGCTGTATATAAAGAGTAATGAAGTTAGAAATATGATGAGATGTTTAAATATATTATGAAATTATGGTAATTAGCAGATTTTTAACAGATATAGATATCATCAGATCTGAGCACAAAGTCTGGAAATAGAACCAGTATATATGGTGATTTGATAATAAAGGAAAGATTGCAACTTAAATGAGGAGAAAAAAGATATGCCAAATGTTGGCACTGAGAAAAGTGGATAATCTTGTTTTCACCAAAATAATTTTTAGACAGTAAATTAAAATGTAAAATTCTAAAACACAATTAAGATAAAATGTTCATTAATTATTCAACAACTTGAGCTAAGAGTTGATTTAAACATGGCAAAAAAATGATAATCTTAAATGGAAAAAAATAGTTAGAATTTAGAGGAATCATATAAAAATTGTATATAGTAAAATACAAATTAAAAATTGGAGAATATTGTCAGGAAAAGATTAAATGCTGAAGGAATTCTGGTTTCCAGTCAGCATGTAAGGAGTTTGGAAGTTGGCACTCCATTCTAAGAAGTAAAAAACAGGGCAAACTAAAATAATCTACAACACTCCTATATATATATATCACAGAAGTGAGGACACAGGGCAAATTGCTGCCCCCAAATGACAGAGACAGAGAGATGAATACAAAGAATCACAGCTTAGCAGCAGGTATCCAGGAGCAGAAATCTCCACTGGAATCAGTGGTGGGAAGGAAATTCTAAATTACAATCGATAAATTACTGGAGGCTCAGCGTGGACAAGTCTGAGAGTTAAAAATTTCAGGAAGACTCAAGCATAGGGGAGTCCCCACACACTTTTGTGAGTTTTATATCTAAAGGTTTGAACAGGTCTTCACAGTGAATATTAGGGAAAAATCCACTTGTGCTTCCAACAGTGGGAGGGAAAATAGCCATTCTGAAAAACCTAGAGCATTATGTTCTTAAAGATCTGCTCTCAAGAGAAACTATTTTACCAGAGCCTAAAATCTGAGAGATTTTCTTCAGAGCCTAACTGACCTGTGGGAAAGGAAATACCCAACTTCAGCCCCATCTAGCCATTCTGCCTGTACTAAAGGGGGATGATGGTTACTGAGAGACTATAATATTTATAGTCCAGAACAACAATCTTACTAGAAGACTAAGACCTAATCATAGGACTATAGACATTTTATCCCCGTTCAAAACCACCACATTATTTAAGCCATTTCTCAGCAGTTTATTTTACACAGCACCTCATGTCCATATATCAAGAAAAATTACAAGGCTACTAAAGGACAAAAACAAAAAGTGTTGAAGAGACAGAACAGACATCAAAACCAGGATCAGATATGGCAGTGGTGTTGGAATTATTAGACCAAAAATTTATTACAACTATGACTTATATGCTGAGACCTAATGGATAAGTTACACAGCATGTAAGAATAGAAGGCAATGTAAGTAAAGAGATGGACATTTTAAGAAAGAATCAAAAAGAAATGCTAGACATCAAAAACTGTATAACAGAAATGAAGAATACCTTTGATGGGCTCACTAGTAGACTGGATGTAGTTGAGGAAATAATTGCCAAGCTTGAGGATATCTCAATAGAAACTTCCAATATGGAAAGAAAAAAAAAAAAAAACAGACAAAAGTAGAATATTCAAGAACTGGGGGAAATATACAAAAGTACATCATACATATGGGAATAACAAAAGGAGAAGAAAGAGAGAATAAAACAGATGAAATATTTGAAACAATAATTAATGAGAATTTTCCCAAATTTCTGTTATACACCAAACCACAGATTTGGGAATCTCAGAGAACACCAAGTAGGAAAATGCCAAAAAGTATACATAGTTATATCATTTTCAAATGACAGAAAATCAAAGATAAAGAAAAAAAACTTGAAAGCTGGGACAGGGGGCAGGAAATTTTACCTAGAGGAGCAAATATAAGAAATTCATCTAACTTCTCCTCAGAAAATACATAAATAGAAAATGAGTGAAGTGAAAATTTAATGTGTCCAGAGAAAAAACCCAACAACCTAGAATTCTGTATCCTGAAAAATTATCTTTCAAAAGTGTAAGAGAAATAAAGACTTAATAAAAAAATGATGGGATTTGTTGCCAGTAGTCCTGACTTGCAAGAAATGTAAATATATTCCCTAGAAAGAATGAAAATAATATAGGTTAGAAATTTGGATCTATATAAAGAAAGGGAGAGTATCAGAAAGGAATAAGTAAAAGCAAAATGAAAACATTTATTCTTAATTGATCTAACAGATAACATTTTGTTTGAAATAAGACCCAAAATAGATTAGATTATGAATCCTTATGTATGTTTATATACAAATAAGAAGAATAGCAGCAATGATATAAGGGATAGGGGGATGAATTAGAATTTTTTTATTGTAACAAAGTGGTGTAGAGTTATTTGTAAGTGGACTTTAATCAGTTGTAAATGCATATTGTAAATTAGGTCAGCTGCTGAAATTGTAAATATAAAAGTATAGGGACTTCCCTGTTGGTGCAGTGGTTAAGAATCTGCCTGTCAATGCAGGGGACATGGGTTCAAGCCCTGGTTCAGGAGGATCCCACATGCCATGGAACAACTAAGCCCATGTGCCACAGTTACTGAGCCTGTGCTCTAGAGCCTGCAAGCCACAACTACTGAGCCCACGTACCACAGCTACTGAAACTCATGTGCCTAGAGCCTGTGCTCCACAACAAGAGAAGCCACCGCAATGAGAAGTCCATGCACTGCAACCATGAGTAGCCTCCACTCACCGCAACTAAAGAAAGCCCATGCACAGCAACAAAGACCCAACACAGCCAAAAATAAATATATAAATAAATAAATTTATATATGAAAAAAAGTATAACTGATGTGCTAGTTAGAGACATCCAGAGAAACAACACTAATAGAATATATATATATATATATTTCTTGTAAGAACTGACTCATACAGTTATTGAAGCTGATTAAATTCCATGATTTTTTATCCGCAAGCTTGAGAATAAGGAGGGCTGGTGGTACAATACAGTCCTAGTCTGAAGGCCTAAGAACAAGGGGAGTTGATAGCATAATTCTCAGTCTGAGAACAAAAGCCAGAATGGGCCATTGCTCTAAGTCCTAGAACCTGAAAGCCCAATAACCAAGAACTCCAATGTCTGGAGGCAGGAGAAGATGAATGTTCCAGCTCAAAGAGAGAAATTTACTTTTCCTCCACATTTTTTTGTTCTACTCTGATGCTCAGAGGATTGAATAATGCCCACCCACATTGATGAGGGAAGATGTTTTTTCTCACTCTACTGATCCAAATGCTAATCTCTTCTGGAAACACAAACACACCCAGAAAAAAATGTTTTACCTGCTATCTGGGTATCATTTAACCCATTCATTGAAACAAAGTCAATGATCACAACTGATATGCTAAAAAAGGAAACAAAATAGAACAACATAAAATTCTCAGTTAAAACAAAAAAGGCAGAAAAAGAGTAGAAGATAAAAATCAAAACAAAGAACAAGTCAACAGATAGAAAAGAGTAACAAATAAGGTAGATACTAATTCAACTATATCAGTAATTTAAACCACATTGATCTATACACAAATTAAAAGACAGAGATTGACAGAGTGAATCAAAAAAACAAGACCCAAATATTTGTTGTCTAAAAGAAATATACTTTATATATAAAGACATATGAATTGAAAGTAAATGGATGGAAAAAGATATACCATACTAATACTAATCAAAAGAAAACAAGAATATCTATATTAATTTCATACAGAGTCAACTTAAAAGCAAGGAAACTCATCACATATAGAGACCAACTTTATATTAAGATGAATGTGTATTCTTCAAGAAGACAGATCAATCCTTAATATGTATGAACCTAACAATAATCTTTAAAATTGAGTAAGCCAAAAACTGATAGAACTGCAAGGAGAAATAAACGACTGACCTATCGTAGTTGGGGATTACAACATTCCACTGTCAGAAATGGACAAATGCAACAGGCAGAAAAACTGAAAGAACACAACTGAACTGAACGGCACCATTAATCAACTGCATATAATTGACATCAATTGATTACTTCATCCAACAAAAGCATAACACACATTCTTCTCAAATTCACATGGAACGTTCACCAATCACACATCGTATTTAAAATGCATCTTAACAAATTTAAAAATATAGAAATCATGCAATGTCTGTTCTCAGACCACAGTGGAATTAAACTAGAAATCAGTAAGAGAAAGGTAGATGGAAAACCTCCAATATTCAGAATTTAAACAACACACAAACACAGATGTCAAAGAAGAAATCTCAAGAGAAATTTAAAAATAGTTTGAACTGAATAAAAATGAAAATACAAATTATCAAAATTTGTGGGAGGCAGCAAAAACAGTGCTTAAAGAGAAATTTTTATCATTGAATGCATATATTAGAAAATAAGAAACTTCTAAAATTAGTCACTTAAGCTTGCACCATAGAATACTAGAAAAGAAGAGAAAATTAAATCCAATGTAAGTAGAAAAAAAGAAATATTAAGGAGTAAAACAAATATCAATAGATTTGAAAATAAAAATCAATGAAGAAAAATCACTGAAACCAAAAGCTAGTTATTTGAAAAGGTCAATAAAATGTATAAGCCTCTAGCCAGGATAACTAAGAAAAAAGTGAGAGGACAAAAATTAGTATTATCAGAAATGGTAGAAAATTCTTTCAGATCTCAGGGAAATTAAAAGGATCATGAAGAGTACCATGAATAATTATATGCTCACAAATTTGACAACCTACATAAAAATAGAATGATTTTTTTTGAAAGATGTGATCTCCTAAAACAAGGAGATACTACTATACAACTATAAGAATGGCCAAAATCCCTCAACTAATTTTTTTTCTCACACAGGAAGAAATACATCATCAGAATAGGTCTATATCTACAAAAGAAATCAAATCAATAATTAATAGCCTTCCAAAACTGAAAACATCATGCACAGATGGTTTTACTGGTGAAATGTACCAAACATTTAAGAAAGAAGTTATACCAATTCTTTCTAATGTGTGTCAGAAGATAAAAGCAGAGGTAATAGTTCCTAACTCACTCTATGAGGCCAGCAGTACCCTATTACTAAAATTAGACAGACACTACATGAAAACTACAGATCAATATCTCTCATGAGCACAAATGCGAAAACACTCAACAAGATATTAGCAAATCAAATCTAGCCATGCATAAAATGATTACACAGTAGAACCAAGTGGAATTTATCCAAGGTTTGCAAGACTGGTTCAACATTCTAAAATCAATTAATGTAATCCATCAAATCAAAAGGCTAAACAAGAAAAGAATCACATGATCATATCAATAGAAGGAGAAAAAGGAATTTTCCAAAACATAACACCTGTTTATGATAAAAACTACAACAAACTAGGAGTAGAGATCTTCCTCAACTTAATAATAAACATATACAAAAACCCTACAGTTTGCATTATACTTAATGGGGAGAAACACAAAGTTTTACCACCAAGATTAGGAACAAAACAAAGATGTTTTCTCTCATGCACTGCTTTTCCACACTGTACTGAAATTTCTAATTAAAACAATGACACACTAAAAGAAAAAAAATAGGTATACATTTTGGGAAGGAAGAAATAAAACTCTCTTTTCACAGATGACATGACCATCTATGTAGAGAATTTGAGAGAGTGAACAAAAATAGTCCTGAACTAACAAGTGTTTACAGCAAATTAGCAGGATATGAGGTTAATATGGCTAAGGTAATAAGGTTAATATGAAAAGTCAATCATTTTTCTACATACCAAAAATAAACTAGTGGAATTTGAAGTTAAGAACACAATACCATTTATGTTTACCCCAAATGAAACATTTATGTTTAAATCTAACAAAACATGTGCATGATTTATATGAGGAAAGCTACATGACTCCATTGAATGAAATCAAAGGAGAACTAAATAATTAGAGAAATATTCCATGTTTATGGATAGAAAGACTCAATATTACCAAGATATCAGTCCTTCCAACTTGCTCTATAGATCTAAATGCAATTCCAATCAAAATACCAGGAAATTATATTTTTGATATCAACAAACGAAGTTCAAATTCTCTATGGAGAGGAATAAGATCCAGAATAGTCAACACAATACAGGCATATTTTTGAGAAACTTTTGGTTCAGTTCCAGACCACCACAATGAAGTAAATATCACACTAAAGTGAGTCACACAATGTTTTTTATTTTCCAGTGCCTATAAAAGTTATGTTTACACTGTATTGTAGTCTAATAAGTGTGCAATAGCAGTATGTCTACAAAGGCAATGTACATACCCTAGTTAAAAAAATACCTTACTGCTAACCATCATCTGAACCTTCAGTGAGTCATGGTATTAACATCAAAAATCACTTATCACCATAACAAATATAATAATAATAAAAATGTTTAAAATATATCAAGAATTACCAAAATGTGACACAGGGACACAAAGTGAACAAATCCTGTTAGAAACAGACACTGACAGACTTGCTCCATGTAGGATTGCTACAAACCTTCAACTTGTAAAAAAAATAATATTTGCAAAGTAAAATAAAGAAAAATTTTATAAAATGAGGTATGCCTGTATTAAAGAAGAAAAATGTCAGAAGACTAACACTACCCAACGTCAAGATCTACTATTAACGTACAGCAATTAAGATAGTATGGAATTAGAAAAAATAGACTACTAGATCAATGGAACAAAATAGAGAGCCCAGAGTTAGACTCCCATTAATATAGTCAACTGAATTTCTTTTTTTAAAATTATCTGTGTTTTTTTTTTACATCTTTACTGAATTTGTTACAATATTATTTCTGTCTTATGTTTTGGTTTTTTGGCTGTGAGGTATGTGGGATCTTAACTCCCTGACCAGGGATCAAATCCACAACCCCTGCATTGGAAGGCGAAGTCTTAACCACTGGACCATCAGGGAAGTCCCTTCAACTGAATTTCTATAAAGGGGCAAAAGTATTACAATGGAGAAATGACAGTCTTTCCAAAACATGGTAGTCTTTTAAAAAATTGGATATCCATATGCAGAAAAATGCAAAACTGTAAAACACTTAGAAGAAAATGAAGATGACCATGGGTTTTGTGATGACTGTTTTAGATTGTTCCAAAGGAACAACTCATGATAGAAAATAATTACAAACTGGACCTCATTAAAATTAAGATGAAAAATGTTGTCTCTGCCAAAAGACACAGTTAAGATATTAAAAAGAACATAAGAAATACAGATGGCAAATAAGCATATGAAAAGATGCTCCACATATGTCATCAAAGAAATGCAAGTCAAAATAAGGAGATACTACTATATACGCTTATCTGAATGGCCCAAATCCAGAACACTGACAACAGCAAATATTGCTGAGGATGTGGGGCAATAGACACTCACATAATTGGTGTTGGTACAGCTATTTTGGAAGACAGTTTGAAAGCTTCTTACAAAAATAAACATGTTCTTATCATATGATGCATCAATTATGCACCTTGGTATTTACCCAAAGAAATTAAAAACTTACACACAAACACCTTCTCTTGAATGTTTATAGTGGTTTATTCATAACTACATTATGATATTAATCATTATAATATATATGATGGGAGTCCCAGAAGGAGAAAAAAGAAAGAGGCAGAAAATTTAATTGAAGTGATAGTGCCCCCAAATTTTCAAATCTGTGGAAATAAATAGATATAGAAATTCAAGAAACTGAATGTAATTCAAGTATGATAAACCCAAAGGGATCCGTATAAAGATACATTACAAACAATCTGCCAAAAATCAAATTGAAAAGAATCTTGAAGGTAGCAAGAGAAAGGCAAATTTTTGCATATAGGGGAGCCTCCATGAAATTATCAGTGGATTTCTCAGTAGAAAATTGCAGGCCAAAAGGGAGAGGGATAACGTATTCAAAATTCTAAAAATAATACTGTCAACAAAAAATTCTATATTGGAAAAAATCTATCCTTCAAACATGAAGAAGTTAAGACTCTCACAGATAAACAAAAATCAAGGGAGTTCATTACCATTAGACCTGTTCTGCAAGAAATGCTAAAGGTAGTCCTTCAGGTTGAAACGAAATGACACTAGATAGGAAAATAAAGTCATACAAAAATATAAAGTTCTCTAGTAAAGGTTAATACATAAACAAATAGTAGTAACAGGTATTATTGTAATTTGGGTCCCTTTTAAGTCTTGTATAAAATTTAAACTACAAAAACTTAATAAATAACTATAAATCTGTGTTAATGAATTTACAATATGTAAAGATGAAATTTGTGAATCAATAACAAAAAGTGGGAGGTGAAGCTGTAAAGTAGTAGAGTTTTGTAGGTGATTGAAATTAAGTTATTACACTGAACAGTTTAAAATAAAATGCTTAAAACTTTGTTTTTTACTGTAAAGTCAATTGTAACCACAAAGAAAATATCTATAAAATGTACACCAAAGGAAATGGGAAGGGATTCAAAGCACATCACCACAAAAATCAATAAAACCAAAATGAAAGCAGTAAGAGAGGAAATTGAGAGCAAAGAATCTCTAAAACATAGAGCAAACAATTAATAAACTGGTAATAGTCTTGTATCAATAATTAATTTAAATGTAAGTTGATTAAACTCAACAATCAAAACACATAAATTACCTAAATGGATGAAAAATATGCTATTTACAAGAGACTCATATTAGTTCTAAGGACACATAGAAACTGAAAATGAAATGAAGAAAAAACATATTCCATAAAAATGATAAACCAAGAATATCAGGAGTGGTCATACCAATATCCAGCAAACTCAATTTTAAGTTGAAAACCGTTATGAGAAACAGAAGGACATTATATAATGATTAAAGTGCCAATTCACCAAGAAGGTATAACAGCTGTACATATTTGTATACCCAATATCTGGACCCTTAATATATGAAACAAAGTTTGACAGACTTAAGGGAGAAATAAAAGAAGCCAAATAATAGCAGGAGACTTAAATATCTCACTTTCAACAGTGGATAGAACAACCAGACAGAGATAAAGAAACAGAGGATTTAACAACAATATAGACAACAATATATATAAAACACGCCACTAGAGAATAACAGAATATACATTCTTCTCAAGGCTACATAAAATATTTTCCACAATAGACTTCATATTAGGCCACAAAACAAATCTTAATTTTAAAAGATTGAAGTAAGGCAAATTATCATTTCTGGTCCATGAGATGAAACTAGAAATCAATAGTAAAAGAAAAAAATGAAAAGCCATAAATTCATGAAAAGCAAACAATACATTCTTAAACAGCACATACTTAAATGGGTTAAAGATGTCACAAGAGAAATTTAAAAATACTTTATGAAAAATGAAAACAAAACCAAAATATGGATGGCAGCATAAGCACTGCTAAGAGGAAAACTTAGAGCTGTAAGCACATACATTAATAAAGAAAAAAGTCTCAAATCAACAACTAATTTTACACTGTAAGGAATTAGAAAAGAAAAAAAATAAATAAACCTAATTCTATCAGCAGGAAGAAAATATTAAATATTAGAGCAGAGATAAGTAAAACAGAGAATAGAGAAACAACAGAAAATAATAAAACTAAAAGTTGGATTTTAAAAAAATCAACAAAATTGACAAATACTATATTAAGTAATGTAAAAAAGAGAAAACACTCAAATAACTAAATTCAGAAGTATAAAAGGGGTCAGTAAACAACTGAACAGAAATAAAAAGGGTTAAAATAGAATACTATGAACAATTACATGCAAACACATTGGATACCATATAAGAAATGGATACTTTCTTAGAAACACATGACCAACAGAAACTGACTCATGGAGAAATAAAATCTTAAAAAAACAATAATTAGTAAGGAAAATGAATCAGTAATCAAAAACCTCCCAAAAAAGAAAACATCAAAACTAGAGATTACTTCATTGGAGAATTCTACCAAATATTTAAAGACAAAGTAACACCAACTATTCTCAACCTCTTCCCAAATATTGAAGAGAAAGGCACACTTCCAAGCTTATTCTATGAGGCCAGCATTACCCCTACACTGAAGCAAAAGATACTACAAGAAAAGAAAATTAAGGAAAAATATCCCTGATAAATATTGATACAAATACTCTAAACAAAATATCAGGAAATTGAATTCAGCAGCATATTAAAAGAATAGTACACCCTGGGGCTTCCCTGGTGGCGCAGTGGTTGAGAGTCTGCCCATTGATGCAGGGAACATGGGTTTGTGCCCCGGTCCAGGAGGATGCCATGGAGCGGCTGGGCCCGTGAGCCATGGCCGCTGGGCCTGTGCATCCGGAGCCTGTGCTCCACAACAGGAAAGGCCACAACAGTGAGAGGCCCGCATACCGCAAAAAATAAATAAATAAAAAATAAAGAAAGAAAGAATAGTACACCTTGACCTAGTGGGATTTATACCTGGAATGGAAGGATGTTTTAATGCAAAGAAATCAATCAATGTAATACATCACATTAACAGAATAAAGGATGAAAACCACATGATCATCTCAATTGATGCAGAAAAAGCATTTGACAACATTCAATACCCTTTCATGATAAAAAATGCTCAGCAAAAAGTGACCAGAAGAAAACTACCTCAACATAATAGAGGTCATATATGAAAAGCCAACAACTAACATTGTACTCAATGGTGAAAGACTGAAAGATTTTCCTCCAATATCTGCAATAAGACAAGTGGCTGACTTTCATAACTCCTGTTCAATATGGTATTGTTAGCACTAGCCAGAACAATTAGGCAAGAAACAGAAATGAAAGGCATCCAAATGACTTTCCAAATAGAAAGGAGGAAATAATATTATCTCTGTTTGAAGATAACATTATCTTATATGTAGAACACTCTAAAGACTCTACCAGAAAATATCAGAACTAACAAATTCAGCAAAGTTGCAGAACAAAAAAATGAACACACAAAAATCAGTTGCATTTCTATATACTAAAAATAAACATTCAAAAAAGAATTAAGAAAACTTAATTTATGATAGCATAAAATAAAATACTTAATAATAAACCTAACCAAAGAAGTGGAATACTTGTACACTGAAAACATCAAAACATTGATAGAAAAAAATCAAAGAGAAAAATAAATGAAAATGTAACCCATGTTCATGGATTGGAAAACCTTATATTAAGTTTCTAATACTACCTAAAGCCATCTAAAAATTCAGTGCTATATCTGTTAAAATCCTGGAAGCATTTTTTTGTAAATAGGGAAAAAAAATCCTAAAATTTATATTTTCCTTGGGATCTGCAAACAGCCAAAACAATTTTGAGAAAGAAAAACAGATCTGGAGACTTCACACTTTCTGGCTTCAAAACATATTACAAAAATACAGTAATCAAAACAATGTGGCACTGACATAAATGCAGACATATAGACAAATGGAGTAGAATAGAGAACACAGAAATAAACACTCCAATATATGATCATATGATCTTCAACAAGGATGCCAAAACCACTCAATGGGGAAAGAAAATGTCGTCAAAAAATTTACCTAAGACAACTAAATATCCACATGTAAATGAATTATTTTGGATCATTACCTTACACCACATACAAACATTAACTCAAAATGCATTAAAGACCTAAATGTATTACCTAAAGCTATAAAATTCCTAGAAGAAATAAAAAGAGAAATCTTCATAATATTGGATTTAGCAATGATTTCTTGGATATGATACCAAAAGCACAAGCAACAGAAACAAAAACAGACAATTGAGACTATATAAAATTTTAAAACCTCTATGTAGCAAAGAAAACAACGAATAGAGTGAAAACACAATCTATGGAATGGGAGAAAATATTTTCAAATAAGATACCTGAAAAAAAGGTTAATATCTAGATGAAAAACTCCTAAAACTAACACTAACCCTAACCCTAAGCAACAACAACAAGAAAACAATGCATTACAAATGGGCAAAAGACTTGAATAGACATTTCTCCAAGAAGATATACAAATGACCAACAACATATTAAAAGATGTTCATCATCAATAATCATGAAAGAAATGCAAATAAAAATTACAATGAGATATCACCTTATACCATTAGGGTGGCCACTATCAAAAACAACAACAAAAACAAACAAAAAAACAGAAAATAACAAGTGTTTGTGAGGATGCAGAGAAATTGCAATCCTTATGGTGGGATTCTGAAATGGAGCAACGACTATGAAAATAGTATCATTTATTCCAAAAACTAAAAATAAAATGATCATATGATGCAGCAATCCCAGTTCTTGGTATATATTGAAAGCATGGTCTCAAAGCTGAATTTTCACACTCATGTTCATAGCAGCATTATCCACAAAAGCCAAGCAACCCAAATATCTATTAATGAATAGATAAGTAAACAAAATGTGATATAGACATACAATGGAATATTATTCTGTCTTATAAAAAAGGAAATCCTGTCACATGATACAACATGGATGAGTCTTCAGGACATTATACTAAGTGAAATAAACCAGTCATGAGAAACAAATACAGCATGATTCTATTTATATGAGGTATCTAATATATTCAAAATTCATAGAAATGAAAAGTAGAATAGTGGTTACCAAGGACTGGTTGAAGGGGGAAATGGTACTTATTGCTTATAGTGCAGAGAGTTTCAGTTTTTCAAGATAAAAGTTTCTGGAAATACATTTCACAACAATATGAGTGTGCATAGCACTACTAAATTGTATACTTAACAATGTACACTTAACAAAATATTGTTCATTTTGTGTTACGTGTTTTTGACCACAACACAAAACAGTGAAAATTAAAATTTTAGTAATTTACAAATTGATCAACTTTCATATTAAAAATGGTCATACTTATTAAGATTTTTAACATATGATTTATCAGAATTGAGAAGGGGAATTTAAATAAAAACATGGAACTTCCCTGGCAGTCCAGTGGTTAAGAATCCATGTTTCCACTGCAGGGGGTACGGGTTTGATCCCTGGTCAGGGAACTAAGATCCCACATGCTGTGCAGAGTGGCCAAATAAATAAAAACATGAAAACAGATAAGACATTCTTGTTGTGTGCATGTGTACATGATAATAACAATGAGAAAATATTCTTACTGAGAACTAAAAATATATTTTTTCAGATAAAATTTTTCAATTTGTAATTTCTACAAACTCCTCCACACAGTTTTATAAAACTGACATATATTTCTTATATCATCATATATATTCATAGAATGATATGATTTTCAAAACACAGTTGCAAAATTATATGTGGAATGCATTTTTATGCTGATTACACTCTGTAAGTTAGGCTGCCCTGTTATTAATATCCTCTTCTTAACATGGATATTAAGTGCTGGGAGTACATTCTATGAATCTTGATTCCTAGAATAACAAGAATCATACTGCTATATTTCTCATATGTAAGAGAATCTGAGTGTGCCTAAAAAGACCAATGGACTGTCAACTATTTTTTTATATAACTGAATCAATATGTAGAATATTCACTACTCATATTTTAGAGTAGTTTGCTGTTATTTGAAGTTAAGAATTTAAGAATAATACATTTGGAACATAATTTTAAAACAATACAGCTATTTATTTAATTGGAAATGGTTTTATCTATACTGTTCAATCTATTTATGTTTACTGTCTATAATTATATTCTACATATTTGGAGTTCTTGTTTACAAAATTATTGAAGATGGGTATCACTTCAACCCTAAAATTTAAGGTTAATTCCATTCAGTCTGTGATTCAAATATTTGTTTGTCTATGAATTTTGTTGTAAAATAGGATTTGGCTAAAAGCCTCTCATGCATAGTTACCCAGAATTTCTCTAAAATGCTCACAGCTACTCCCTGAAACAGCAAACAATCAACAACACACAAAGCTAAAACTGGCAGGCAGCATAGTATCAGAATTTGGGCATAGTATAAAATAGCCTTAAGGCTCACACAAATGGATTGAAGAAAGCATATCAAGAATCTGACCTCAATAAGCTGAACTTGTCTGAGAGAAGAAATGTGAACATTTCTTTTCTCATCATACATTCTCATACTTAGAATCCATTTTCTCTACCAACCAGTAAAAGGGACAGTGATCCCCTATCTCAACATAGGTACATTAAAAATAATGACTACTTTGGGAATCCCCTGCTGGTCCTGCGGTTAGGACTTGGCACTTTCACTGTCGTGGCCTGGGTTCAATTCCTAGTCAGGGAGCTAAGATCCTGCAAGCCACGTGGTGAGGACAAAAAAAAATAATAATGACTATTTTTATGTAGCTTTTGTTTATTTTTGTGAACAGGAAATGCATGTACATAGTGCAAAATTCAAGGGTACACTGTTAAAATCTCCCTCTTTCCCAGTCCTTAGCCAGTCAATTCCGCTCCCCAGAAGCGACTAAATTACAAAGAATATCTATGCATAACAAACCACATAAATGTTATGTTTTAAAAGGAATAATCAGTAGGTTTTAGTAATTTTTAGGTATCTTTCTTTCTTTTTTTTTTTTTGCGGTACGCGGGCCTCTCACTGTTGTGGCCTCTCCTGTTGCCAAGCACAGGCTCTGGACGCACAGGCTCAGTGGCCATGGCTTACAGGCCCAGCCGTTCTGTGACATGTGGGATCCTCCCAGACCGGGGCACGAAACCATGTCCCGTGCATTGCCAGGCGGACTCTCAACCACTGCGCCACCAGGGAAGCCCCTAGGTATCTTTCTTACTCACAGTGAGTCCAATGTTTTACAGGAGACCTTCACACTCTGGCTAAGGGAAGCTCAGTTACCCTCGGTTACTGTGCAAAAAAAAGCACTTTCTGTATGGGATTCACAAAGTCTATGGCACTAGGCCCTTGAGAAAGTGCTCTACTTTCTCATCTTCTCCAGCAGGGCCATCTAGTCTAGATAGTTTTTTTCTACCTCTGTTCACTTCTCACTAGAAAACAATGTCAGGAACAGTAAGGCCTTCCAAAGAAGAGGTTTCTGGCCTGGATTGTTGAGCGCTATCATCCCAGTTATTATTGTTGCTGTTGTTGTTTTCTTTATATTTATTAACAATTTCAATTGAAAAGTTACAAAAATTGTACAAAAACTGCTTTATCTGAATGATTTGAGAGTAGATTGAGGATATGATATTTTCATGATGATTGTTGTAGGATCTTTCAGATATGTTAGTTATTAATGAATAATTAGAGCATTATTTCAACATACCAGGATATTCTCCTCTATATCCATTGCACAACCATCATGATCAGGAATTTAGTACTAAGACAGTACTACCATCTAATCCCTAGATTCTATTCAAGTTCCAACAAAAGTTTCAATAATGAAATGGGCCATTTCAAGATCATGCATTACTTTTGGTTATTATTTTCTTCAGTGTCATTCAGTTTGAACAGTTCCTCAGAATTTTGAATATTACAGGACAATTATTTCTCAGAATGTCCCTCAACTTGAGTGTGTCTAATATTTCCTCATAATTACACTCTAGATTTATTTTATGCATCTTTGGCAGGACTATCACAGAAGTGATGCGGAGTCCTTATTTCAACATAGTAAGTTCCACACAGTTTTTCCATCATTGATGGCATTAATTGAATAAAGTGTACTCAGCCAGATTCCAGCTCTATAAATTTATGTTTAATCAGTAAACCAATGCCTAGCAGGATTTACCTATGGGTATTCTCAGTCTGTGACTTTTGAAAGTGGTCAGGGAATATCAATCCTTATTTTTTCTAAAATGTATTTCCTTTGAGTTATGTCCAATCGTGAAGTAAAATTAATTGATTCATTTACTCAGTAAAAAAATATTAAGGTTTTACTATATGTCAAGCACTATCCTAGGAACTAGAGTCTTTTTGTATGTATTATGAAGAAATAAGGGATATGACTGTGTCCCTATGGGAAGAACAGACGTACATCTCACTTGGCCCTTGTCTCAAGAGTGGAAGACAGTTTCACAAAAGTAAGAAGTAACTCTCAATTTCTTGGTGGCATGAGAATCAGGGATGCAAGAAACACATATGACTTGGTCAACAAGACAAGAGAAGGCATGAATGCTTGCTTCTTCCATTATCTTAAAGAGGAGAATGTAGGCACTGGGGTGTTCTACTGAACATGGTCCATCGGAAGAAGACTTCACCCCCACAGTTTTCCCTTTTTTTTAGGGAAATTGTGAAGAGTGTTAGTCACAACTTGTATTGCAGCTACCTCTGGGCCAGATTATTTAAATTTATGGTGCCTGCTGTTGAAAAATAATCCTTGGAAATCTGGGTACCCAGAAGCACTTGGGGACTTGAATGGCCCTGGGATATTCCAACTCCTCTGGTTAAGGTAGGTTGCCAGATTTAGCAAATTAATACACAAGAAGCCAGTCAAATTTGAATTTCAGGTTAACAACAAATATTTTATGTAAATATGCATTGTTCAATATTTAGGGCCTACTTATGCTAAATTATTATTTTCTTTTTTGGCTGCATTGGGTCTTCACTGTTGAGAGCAGGCTTTCTCTAGTTGTGGCAAGTGGGGGCTACTCTTCATTGCAATGTACGGGCTTCTCATTGTGGCAGCTTCTCTTGTTGCAGAGCACAGGCTCTAAGCATGTGAGCTTCAGTAGTTGCAGCACACAGGCTCAGTAGTTGTGGAGCATGGGCTTATTTGCTCCATGGCATGTGGGATCTTCCCAGACCAGGGATCGACTCATGTCCCCTGCAGTGGCAGGTGGATTCTTAACCACTGCAGCACCAAGGAAGTCCCATTAAAGTATTATTTGTTGTCTTTCTTTAATTTAGATTTAACTGAGCATCCTGTAGTTTATCTAGCAACCATACTGTAAGGATGAGAAAGACACTAGTGTAGTGTGGCCCTACTCCTGCTGAGGGAAAGGGATGTCTCAATCCCTGTTATCTTATTGTTCAGGCAAAGCAGAAAGAGCATTGGGTCACTTATGGACAGTTTTTCTTATTATACCATAAAGAATTAATATTAAACCTAAAATCTTTGCACATTTGTCCCTCTCAAAAATACATATGGTACATGTGGTTTCATATGTTTCTATCTTAATGGCTATATCTACTGAGTCTCTTTTTGTAGACTTAATTTTGTAAGAAATATAATCATATTTCATATAACTCACTGTAAGGGGTGTTTTTTTGTGGGGGCTTGGTTTTGTTTTTATTTAAATATTTCTACGAACACTGAAGAACACATGTCAATGAAGAAATCTCTCCCCTTTCTCAGGGTCATGGGTGTGTGTACTCTATGGTCAAGTGGTAAAAGATATAGACTGGAAGAAATAGGTGACACATTTTTATCAGATATATATTCGCACCCCTTACCCTAAATCCCCTTTACCTCATTTTCCTGCCAACAGAATTCACAAATTTTTGCCTGCATTCAGCTAAGTATAAAATACAAATAGATTGTATTACGTATCCTAAGCAATATTTTTTCTTTCTAATGAAGAAAATTTCAAGGAGAAAATACTCTTGTTTTCTTTGGAGGCAGCGTAATAAATATGATGCCAAGATCTATGGTAACTGTCCAGTGATCCTGGAAGAAAAGACAGAACTAAAGCGAACAGCTGAGTTGACTGAGAAAAATATGAAAATCCCCAGGGTCTTGATGACATAATTGTGTGCTAAATTAATCAGACCTCCTGAGTTCTTGCTTTATGTCCTTATTTATTATAATGGAAAAGAATCTGAATATATATATATATCTGAATATATATATATACAAATCACTTTGCTGTACACTTGAAACTAATACAACATTGTAACTTAACTATACTTCAATAAAAAATGAAAGAAATCTAAATAAAGTATGGGCTTTAGTTAAAAAAAAAGTCCTTATTTCGTAAGTCCTTGGCAGTTGGGTTGTTTGTTACTTGCTGCTGAAAGAGCACCATCATCAACAGTTCTCATCATCAACTGTCCATTATGGTATTTACTGATTCATCCATCACCCTGCTGGGTCCTTAGTTGTCCATGCATATGGGCTGTCACTGAATCTTTCCTCAATTCAATCCTCAAAGGTCTACTGGAGGAAATCATTTTTATGCTTCTACCGAGGAAACTCTATGAGGCTGTTTAAGATCATCTGCTTAGGTTCTTCACACAGATCTGGTTTTTTCTGGGGTTCTCTAGTCCTATTTCTTCCCCTAGTTCTACCAGAAAAACAAAGCAGTGTCTCTATTATCCTTTCAAAAGCGTATTGTTTATGGTGTGTGTTCTTTCTACTCTCCTCAAGGACTAGTCATCTGAAATTCAAAAGTTAGAAGAAACTGCTTTATCTAACATTTCCTTCCATGGAGCAGTAAGCATAGAACTGTAAGTTCTGCTGAAATGGGTGAGGGGGCAAGAGAATCAGAAGACATCAGAAAACAGTTTCATTAATATTTCAAAATTATGAAACACACATTTAAATTTATAAAGTCATTCTCAACAAGTTCCCTTGTTGTTTTCATTTAGTTCTAAGTGTGTGTGTGTCAGGAACGGGTGGGGGAAAGCACTTCCAGTATGCTTTTCAAAAGATATTGGAAATAGGAAGTTATTTCTATCCATTGTAGGTCATTTTCTGGCATGTAGGGTAAGCAAAATTGGTTATATATTCAACCATTAATGTCGCTTAAAGCCTTCTTATGTTTAGCTATCAGGCTAAACTTATGCTAAATATATACTGTATTCTGTTGAAAAAACTAACTCTAGAGGCATTTTATAGAGAGTCTTTTGAGACTTGACCTCAATACCTGATAATAGATGGATAGAATTAGGGGAGATGTAATTCAAAGTTTTATTCGTTAGAGGAAAAATTCACTGGGGAGAAGTTCATCTTTTGGTAGAAGTGAGAGTAGGGAAATCACCTAAATGGGCCTTTGGTGATATAAATGTGAAATAAGATTATTTTAATGAAGATAAAGTTTTGAAACTATATTAAATTGCTCTACATATTAATGTCTAAAATTGTTTTCTCTGAGCAAAACTGACTCCTTCCAAGAAGAATATTATGCTGCTGTTGAAGTCTGTTCTATAGAATTATGCAAGGGATGAACGACTCTATTTCCTCCCACCTTACAGTGAAAAAAAGGTTGAGCAGATAGGCTTCAGGTTGGTTTTAAGAATACTACTTACTGAAGATACTGTTTTTCTTCATTGTATATTCCTGTTTCCTTTGTCATAGATTAATTGACCACATAACTATGGGTTTATTTTGTTCCACTGATCTACAGATATGTTTCTGTGGCAATACAATAGGATTTTAATTACTTTAGGTTTGTAGTTTAATTTGAAATCAAGGATCATACCTCCAGCTTTGTTCTTTTTTTTCAAGATTATTTTGGCTATTCAAGGCCTTATGTGTTTTCACACAATTTTAGAATTACTTGTTCTAGTTCTGATAAATGTCAGTGATATTTTGATAGGGATTGCACAGAATCTGCAGATTGCCTGTGTAGTATGGTCATTTTTAACAATATTAATTCTGCCAATCCATGAGCATAGTGTATCTTTCCATTTGTTAATGTAGTCTTCAATTTCTTTGATCAATGTCTTATAGTTTTCTAAGTACAGCTCTCTTCCTTCCTTGGTTAGATTTATTCTTATTCTTTTTGATACAATTGTAAACTGGATTGTTTTCTTCCTTTCTCTTTCTGAGAGTGCATTGTTAGTATATAGAAAAACAGCAGATTTCTGTATATTAATTTTGTATCCTGCAATTTTACTGAATTCATTTATTAGTTCTAATAGTTTTTTTAGTGGAGTCCTTAGGGTTTTCTACATATAGTATTATGTTATCTGCAAATAGTGACAGTTTTACTTCTTCCTTTCAAATTAGGATTTCCGTTATTTATTTTTCTGATCAGATTGCTGTGGGTAGGACTTCCAAAACTATATTAAATTAAAGTGGCAAGAGTAAGCATCCTTGTCTTGTTCCTGTTCTTAGAGGAAATGCTTCTAGCTTTTCACCTTGATTATGATGTTTGTTGTAGGTATGTCATATATGGCCTTTATTATGTTGAAGTATTTTCCCTCAGTACTCAGGTTGAGAGTTTTTAATCATGAATAAATGTTGAATTTTCTTGAATGCTTTTTCTGCATCTATTGAGATGGTCATATAATGTTGATTCTTCAGTGTCTTTGTCTGATTTTGATATCAGGATGAGTTTGGAAGTTTTTCTTTCCCTTCAATTATTTTTGGAGTAGTTACAGAAGGATAGGTGCTAACTTTTCTTCAAATATTTGATGGAATTCTCCTGTAAAAGCTCTCTGGTCCTGGATTTTTGCTTTTTGACAGTTTTTAAAATTTATTTATTTTTTAATTTCATCAATTAAATCTCATTACTGGTAATTTCTCCTCCATATTTTCTACTTCTTCCTAAGTCTTCAGAGATTCTTTTAGATTGTCTATTTGATTGGCATAAAATTTTTCATAGTAATCTCTTATGATCTTTATATTTCCATGGTGTTGGTTGTAATGTCTCTTTCATTTCTGATTTTATTTATGTGGGATGTCTTTTTTTTTTCTGAAACTGGCTAAAAGTTTATCAATTATGGTTATTTTTTCAAAGAACAAGCTATTATTTTCATTGATAGTATATATAATTTTAGCCTCTATTTATGCTCTGATCTTTATTATTTCTTTACTTCTATCAACTTTGGGTTTTGTTTGTTCTTCTTTCTCTCATTGCTTTAGGGTAAGTTTAGATTGTTCATTTCAGGTATGTTTATTTCTTGATAGTATAGTATTGCTATAAACTTCCCTCATTTAGTGCTTTTGCTGTGACCCATCAATATTGGATCATGGTCTTTCCATTTTCTTTTGTTTTAAGATATTATTAAATTTACTCTTTGATTTCATCACTGATTCTTGGTTGTTTAATAACATATTGTCCAAAATCATCTCTTTCTGTTTTTTGCAGTTTAGTTTTAGTAGTTGATTTCTAGTGTCATACTGTTTTGGTTGGAAAAGATGTTTGAAATTATTTCAATCACCTTAAATTTATTGAGACTTTTTTTGTGGCCTAGCATGAGATTGATTCTGGAGACTTTCATGTGCACTTAATAAAAATGTGGATTTTGCTGTTTTAAGATGGAATATTCCATATATGTTATAATATATTATGTATATTATTCTATGTATGTCATATTTGATTAATATATTCATAGAATATTATATTTTATAGATCATATACAATATTATAATCATCATAATGTTATAAAATATTTAATATTTTATAATATATTTTGTATATTATAAAATATATAATATTATATATGTATATTAAATATTTTATATGTAAATATTTTAAATTATATATTTAATATTAAAATATGCATTTTATATTTATATTTTATATATATGTATAATATACATAGATTATATGTATATATCTATGTATTATATATAATATATTTTAAAAAATACTATATAAATTATAATATAAAATATATAAATTACAACATATATTATAATGTATATAATATATGTTATATAGGTTATATATTTTAAAAATATATATTCTTATAATATATTCTACTACATATTTTTAACATATAAACTATATTACACATATTTAATATATTTTACAATGTTAAATATAATATTTTAATATCAAAATTTAATATTTTTATATTAAAATATTAATTTTAACCTTAAAATGTTGTATATTTTATATTTACACTTATATATAATCTATGTATAATATATATATGTATGTAAAATATATAATATATTTTATATACATTATCATAATATATTATATATAGATAATGTATAATTTTATAATTATAATTCCATAATTATAATTACTATTATTATTATAATGATCATATTAATATATAATAATATACTTATATATTATCTATTATATAATAGATTGTTTTATATTATAGTAAAATATTTTAATATTATAATATCTATTTTATATACTTACATGTATATATGTATATGTACTATATATATCTAATATACATATAATATATTTATACGCATATATATGTATTTTACATTATATAATTCCATTTATATTCCATTTATATTATATATATATTATGTCTATCTGATCTAATGTTTTATTTAAGGCCAGCAATTATTTACTGATTTTCTGTCTTGATGATCTTTCCATTTATGTAAGTGGGATTTGAAAGTCTCCTATTACTGTATTACTGTCAATTTCTCCCTTTATATATGTTAATTTTCACTTTATGTATTTAAGTATTCTTATGTTGGGAGCATATATTTTTACAATTGTTATATCTTCTTGTTGGATTGATCCCTTAGTCATTATCGAATGTCCTTCTTTGTCTCATAATACAGTCTTTGTTTTAAAGTCTTATTTTTCTGATATAATCATTATTACCCCAGTTTTTTCCTGTCCATTTTCATGTAATACCTTTTTGTATTCCCTCAATTTCTGCCTCTGTGTGTCTTAGATATGAACTGAGCATCCTGTAGGCGCATATAGATGGGTCTTGTTATTGCTCTATTCAGCCCCTCTGTGTGTTTTGATTGGATCATTTAATCCACTTACTTTTAAAATAATTGTTGATAGGTATAGACTTATTAAAATCTGGTTAATGGTTTCCTAGTTTTTTTTTTTTTTTTAGGTACGCGGGCCTCTCACCACTTCTACCCCTCCTGCTGTGGAGCACAGGCCCCGGATGCACAGGCTCAACGGCCATGGCTCATGGTCCCAGCCGCTCCACGGCACGTGGGATCCTCCCGGACCGGGGCACAAACCTGTGTCCCCCACATCAGCAGGTGGACCCCCAAACACTGTGCCACCAGGGAAGCCCTCCTAGTTGTTTTTGTATTTCTTTTTAATTCCTTTCTTCCCATACTGCTCTCTTCCCTTGTGATTTGATTTTCATATCTTTTGTTTTGGAAAACTTTTTCTTTTTTCACTCCTATCTCTTATAGATTTTTCATTTGTGGTTACCATGCGGTTTATATATAACAACCTATATTTACATATATGTGATTATTTTAAGCTGATGATCTCTTAAGTTGAACGCATTCTAACAAACCTACCTTTTACTCCCCCAAATCGTTAAATGTTTTCAATGTCATATTTTACATCTGTTGTCTATCCCTTAGCTACTGCTTATGGATAAAAATAATTTTCTACTTTTGTGTTTTAACCTCCATACTGGGTTTTTCTACTACCTTTACTATATGTTTTCCTTTACAAATGAAATGTTTCCTTTCATAATGTTTATAATTTTAGCTGTAGTTCTTTTTTTCTGCTTAGAGAAATCTGTTAATGTTTCTTTTTAAATTGGTTTATTTGTGCATAACTCTTTTAACTTTTATCTGTAAATTTTTTTTATCTCTCCTTGAAATCTGAATTATAGACTTACTGAGTAGAATATTCTTGGTTGTAGGTTTCTTCTCTTTTGTTATTTTGAATATATTATGTCACTGCCTTCTGGCTTGGAAAGTTTCTGCTGAAAAGTCAGCATATATCCTTATTTAAGTTCCATTGTACATAACTAACTGCTTTTCCCTTGCTGCTTTTAAGATTTTCTTACCTTTAATTTTTGATTTGGTGTAAGCCTCTTTGCATTCATATTTTGGGGACTTTTTCTGCTTCCTGGACCTGAATGTCTCCTTTTCTTCCTAGGTTATGGAAATTTTCAGTTATTATTTATTCAAATAAATTCTCTGATTCTTCTTCTTCTGGGACCCTGAAGATATGAATGTTAGTACACTTGATTTTGTTCCAGAGAGCTCTTAAACTATCTTTAAGCTTTATTGTTGTTTTTTGTTTGTTGAGTTTGGGTCACTTTCACTACCCTGATTTCCAGTTCACTAATCTGTTCCCTTGTGTCATCTACTCTACCACTGATTCTTTCTAGTGTATTTTTTATCTCAGTTGTTGTATTCTTCAGTTCAGCTTTGTTTTCCTTATATTTTCTAATTCTTTCTTAATCTTGTCACTGTGTTCATCCATTCTTCTCCTAAGTTCATTGAGCATCTTTATGAACATTACCTTGAGCTATTTATTGGGTAGATTGCATATCTTCACTTGGCTTATTTCTTCTTCTGGGGTTTTATCTATTTCCTTCATTTGGAGCATACTCCTCTGTCACCTTGTCTTGCCTAACTCTCTGTGCTTATTTTTATGTATTAGGTAGGTCATTCATGTTTCCTAATCTTAGAGATGTGGTCCTATATAGCAGGTGGCCTAAGGGCCCCAAAAATACATTCCCCTCTAGTCACCAGAGCTATATATACTAGGGCTGCCACCTATGTGAACCCTTCAGTTTTGGCAGGACCAACTACTACGTGCAGGCTGGTAGGTGGGGCTGGCCCCTGGCCTGGTTGGCTGTCTCATCCTGCCTTGTGTGGTGGCTGCCAGCCCACTGGAAGGTGAGCCTGGGTCCTGGCTTGGCTATCTGTGCTCCCTGGGCTGTTCTGGGTATGGTGCCAGCCTGCTGGTGGGAGGGGCATTTCCCCTAAAATACATTCTCAATGTATTGATTAAGTTTTAATTTGTAAAACTTTATTAAAGTTAACAATATTCCGTTTTTAAAAGGGCAGACAGTTTGGCTATATGACCAAAGAAGTAAAGAATGACTTGTTACTCAGCTCCCTTTTAATCAAACAAAACAGACAGAGACCTAATGTGCTAAAAGAAAGAGAATAAAATAAATAAATATGATAATACATAAGGAAATTATGTAAGAATGCAGAGAGTATTCTTTGACAATACAAACAAATACAAAATCTCTAAGTTAGGCACTATTTAAATCAACTTACATAATTATTCTCTAATAAATTAAATTATAGATGCTTATGCATAAACAATATTAAACACTTTACAAATACATATTTAAATGTGTAAAATGTTACGGATTAATTGACTAAGGCTTGTTCTCAGAATAATGACATCTGTTCCAATCTTCTCCCATCAACTTTATTAAACCACAACTAAGATACATTTCTGACCTCAGAGCAAAGAAAAATTTGAAGTGACAAATATTTAGTGGTCATATGGTTCCTTCTGCTTCTTCCAGATGTAACTTCTTCCATAGAAAATCATTCAAACATGTGCCTGATGATCACGGCCATTTTGTGGGTAAACTAAGTCTTTGGTTTTTGCTATTTTTGTTGTGTATTACTATAACTTTATTTTTTTTTCTGGCTAAATCTACTTTGAGCTTTTTTTTTTTTCATTTTATTTGCTGCCTAAAATTCCCTAATAGCTGTTTTATCTTTGTCTCCTTGAGGATACATATAGAAAAAGAAATTTCATTGCAGGACAATATTGATATTCCAAGAAATCATTCTCTATCAAAAATGCTGAAAAAAAAATTTGGATTATTATTTAACCAGTTCCTTCCTCTGAGTGCTACTTTTGATGCAATTGTTTTACTACTTTATTTTTGTAAACACCACATGGATTATGTGTGATCTGTTCACTATTGAAGTTTAACCCATCATTAGTCCATACTTTTGATTCTGTCCAGTTCAGACACTTGCTTTCATAATTACAATGAATGCCTGTTTCATCTTGGTCAAGAACTTGGTGTTATGATTGATTTCTCTCATACTGTAAATCCAAAACATAAGCAAACACTGTTAACCCATATCATAAAAATATATCCAAATTCTAAAACCTAGAATCACCACCTAACTACCAACACCCTGATAACAACACAGAGAAGCATGAATTGTTGGATTAGCTCCCAAATCTATTTTTTTCTATTTTCCCATCTGTCCCTTTAAAGTCTATGTTCAGCAAAATTGCTAGAATAATATTTACTTTAAAAACTTAAATCAAATCACCTCAGCCTTTAATGCAAAACTTTCTGTTACCTTCCCATCTCACACAGACTAAAACAGATGGGTTTTCCAGGAAGGCAGTAGTAGATTTGGAGTCACAGTGATGCACTGTGTGGCTTCAAGTATGTGGGGATAATACTCCTTTTACCCAATATAACTTGTCTGGCTACAAAAAAAAAAAAAATACAAGATATATTGAAAACAAACAAAACATTGTTTAAAGAGACAAAGCAAACATCAAAACCAAATTCCAATATATCAGGGATGTTGGAATTTTCAAACAAGAAATTTAAGACCACCATGACTACATAAGTACACTAAAAGCCCTAAAGCATAAATCAGAGAGTGTGCAAGAACAGATAGTCATTGTGAGCAGAGAGAAGGAACCCCAAGAAAGAACCAAAAAGAAATGCTAAAGATAAAAACAAAATAAAGAATGACTTCAATGGACTTATTTGTACACTAGACATGGCTGAGGAAAGAATTACTGAACTTGAGGATATCACAATAGAAACTTCCAAAACTAAAAGGCAAAGAAAAAGAGACTTAAAAATAGAATGACCAAGAAATATGGGACAACTAAATAACGTGTAACATACACATAATGGGAACACCAGAAGGGGATGAAAAAATAAAGGAGCAGAACAAATATTTGAAATATAAAGACTGAGAATTTCTCCAAATTTATCAGACAGCTGACAGATCTAGGAACCTCAGAAAATGTCAAGCAGGAAAAGTTGTCAAAAACTACACCTAGGCATACGTTTTTCAAAAAAAGGAAAAATCAAAGATAAAGAAAAATATTTAAAGAAGTCAGTGGAAGAAAAACACCTTACTTACAGAAGAGAAAAGGTAAGAATTATGTTTGACTTTTCAGCAGAAATTATGCAAGCAAGAAGAAAGTAAATTCTTTTTATTATTTTTTTATTTTATTTAATGTTTTTATTTTTGACTGCATTGCATCTGTGTTGCTGTGTGTGGACTTCTTCTCTAGTTGCAGAGAGCGGGGGCTACTCTTCATTGTGGTGTGTGGGCTTCTCACTGTGCTGGCTTCTCTTGTTGTGGAGCATGGGCTCTAGACACACAGGCTTCAGTAGTTGTGGGGTGTGGGCTCAGAAATTGTGGCTCATGGGTTCTAGAGCACAGGCTCAGCAGTTGTGGCACATGGGCTTAGTTGCTCTATGGCATGTGGGATCTTCCCAGACCAGGGCTTGAACCCGTGTCCCTTGCATTGGCAGGCAGATTCTTAACCACTGTGCCACCAGGGAAGCCCCAAGAAGGGAGTAAATTCTGTATTTTGAAAAATTATCTATCAAAAGTGAAGGGAGGGGCTTCCCTTGTGGCGCAGTGGTTGAGAGTCCACCTGCCAATGTAGGGGGCATGGGTTCGTGCCCCGGTCCGGGAAGATCCCACGTGCCGTGGAGCGACTGGACCCGTGAGCCATGGTCGCTGAGCCTGCACGTCTGGAGCTTGTGCTCCACAACGGGAGAGACCACAACAGTGAGAGGCCCGCATACCGCAAAAAAAAAAAAAAAAGTGAAGGGAAAATACTTTCTCAACTAACAAAAATTGATGGGGTTTGTTGCCTGTATACCTGCCTTATAAAAACAAAGTTAAAGGAAGTTCTTTAGAGAGAAGGAACATGATACAAGTCAGAAATGCAGATCTCCTTAAAGGAAGAAAGAGCATTGGAGAAAAATACATAAAGATAAAATAAAAACTTTATTTTTTTTTCTTAACTGAGCAAACTGATAATATTTTGTTCAAAATAATGACAACAATGTACATGATTAGGTATTCTTATATAATATAATGTATATAAAGTTACATATAAATAAAATGAATGACGGCCATGATACAAGAGGTAGGAGGGAGGAATTAGAATTATTTTATCATTATAAGGTACTTGCACCACCTGTTCAGTGGTATAGTGATATTTGAAGGTAGATTTCTGTATTAAGGAACCAGAACCAAATGGATATGATAGATGGATGGATATAGAGATGATAGATTGATAGATGATAGATAGATAGATAGATGATAGGTAGATAGATAGATAGATGATAGATAGATAGATGATAGATAGATATAAGTGGAGATTTATTAAAGGAATTTGTTCATATATTATGGAGGGTGAGAAGTTCCATGATTTTTTTGTCTGCAATCTAGATAACCAGGAAAGCCAGATTTATAATTTTGTCCAAGTTTGAAAGCCTGAGATCCAGGGGAGTCAAACTGGTGTAACTCCTAGTCCAAGGTTGAGGGCCTCAGAAAGGGGGGTTGCAGATGTAAGTTCCAAGTTTAAGGGCCCAAGAACCAGGAGCTCTCAAGTCAAGGCAGGGAGAAGATGAACATCCAACTTCAAGAAGAGACAGCACATATTTTCCCTTCCTTCAATATTTTTCTTCTATTCAGGTCCTCAACCATTTAGACAATACCCATCCACATTGGTGAGAGTGGATCTTCTCTACTTAGTCTACTCATTCAAATGCTAATCTCCAGAAGCAATCTCACTGACACATCCAGAAATGATGTTTTACCAGCTATCTGAGCATCCCTTAGCTTATCAAGTTAATGCATACAGTTAACCATCACAGCTTGCATTAGTGGCTAATGTGTATTTCAGTAGTATAACGCATACTCTGTAAATGTACATGAAAACCACAAAACAAGTTTAAAAGAAATTACAACTGATGTGCAAAAAGAGGAGAGAAAATTGAATCATATGGAATGCTCAATTAAAACAAATAAAGGTAGAACAAAGTAGAGCAAACAATAAAATAAAACTAAAAATAGGAGCAAACAGTAAGAACAACTAATAGAACACATATAATATGGAAGATACTAATCCAATTATATCAGTAATAACTTTGAATGTCAATGATCTAAGTATTAAATTAAAAAGAAAATAGTGGGACTTCTCTGGTGGTGCAGTGGTTAAGAATCAGCCTGCCAATGCAGGGGACACAGGTTTGAGCACTGTTCTGAAAGATCTCACATGACGCAGAGCAACTAAGCCCATGTGCCACAATTGCTGAGCCTGCACTCTAGAGCCTGTGAGCCACAACTACTGAGCCCATGTGCCACAACTACTGAAGCCCACACACCTAGAGCCCATGTTCTGCAACAAGAGAAGCCACTGAAATGAGAACCCCGTGCACCGAAATGAAGAGTAGCCCCCACTTGCCCGCACACAGCAATGAAGACCCAATGCAGACAAAAATAAATAAATAAAATTTTTAAAAAAATAAATAAAAAAGCAAAGAGTGTCAGAGTTACTAAAAATAAAAAGGGACCCAACTGTATAAGAAATCCATTTTAAATATAAAGAAATATCTAGATTAACAGTAAATGAATGGTTTTCTTGTAGCATCTTTAGGACTCTCCATGTATAGTATCATGTCATTTAGAAACAGTGGCAGCTTTACTACTTTTCCAATTTGGATTCTTTTTATTTCTTTTTCTTCTCTGACTGCCATGGTTAGGACTTCCAAAACTACATAGAATAGTAGTGGTGAGAGTGGACATCCTTGACTACTAGAGCTCATCAATGAATTTGGTAAAGTTGCAGAGTACAAAATTAACACACAGAAACCTCTTGCATTCCTATACACTAACAACAGAAAATCAGAAAGAGAAATCAAGGAAACAACCCCATTTACTATCCAATTAAAAAGAATAAAATACCTAGGAATAAACCTACCTAGGGAGGCAAAAGACCTGTACTCAGAAAAGTATAAGATACTTATAAAAGAAATCAAAGATGACACAAACAGATAGAGACATATACCATGTACTTGGATTGGAAGAATCAGTATTGTGAAAATGACTATATTACCTAAAGCAATCTACAGATTCAATGAAATTCCTATCAAATTACCACTGGTACTTTTCACAGAATGAGAACAAAAAAAGTTACAATTTGTATGGAAACACAAAAGACCCTGAATAGCCAAAGCAATCTTGAGAAAGAGAAATGGAGCTGGAGGAATCAAGCTCCCTGACTTCAGACTATACTACAAAGCTGCAGTCATCAAAACAATATGGTACTGGCACAAAACCAGAAATATAGATCAATGGAACAGGATAGAAAGTCCAGAGATAAATCCACACACCTATGATCACCTAATCTATGACAGAGGAAAAAAGAATATAAAATGGATAAAGGTCTCTTCAATAAGTGGTGCTGGGAAAACTGGACAGCTACATGTAAAAGAATGAAATTAGGACACTCCTTAACAACACCATATACAAAAATAAACACAAAATGGATTAAAGACCTAAATTTAAGACAAGATACTATAAAATTCTTAGAGGAAATCATAGGCAGAACACTCTTTGACATATATTGCAGTAAGATCTTTTTTGATCTACCTCCTAGAGTAATGAAAATAAAAACAAAAATAAACAAATGGCACCTAAATAAACTTAAAATCTTTTGCACAGCAAAGGAAATGATAATCAGAACATAATTACAATTCTCAGAATGGAAGAATATATTTGCAAATGAAGCAATCAACAAAGGATTAATCTCCAAAATATACAAAGAGCTCATGCAGCTCAATATGAAAAAAAAAAACAAAAAAAACAAAAAAAATAAAAAACCTATCAAACAATGGGCAGAAGGGCTTCCCTGGTGGCGCAGTGATTTAGAGTCCACCTGCCAATGCAGGGGACACGGATTCGTGCCCTGGTCCGGCAGGATCCCACATGCCGTGGAGCAGCTGGGCCCGTGAGCCATGGCCACTGAGCCTGTGCATCCGGAGCCTGTGCTCCACAATGGGAGAGGCCACAACAGTGAGAGGCCCGTGTACCAAAAAAAAAAAGGGCAGAAAATCTAAATAGACATTTTTCCAAAGAAGACAGAAAGATGGCTAAAACACATGAAAAGAAGCTCAACATAACTAATTATTAGATAAATGCAAATCACAACTACAATGATGTATTACCTCACACTGGTCAGAATGGTCATCATCAAAAAATCTACAAACAATAAATGCTGGAGAGGATGTGGAGAAAAGGGAACCCGCCTGTACTTTTTTTTTTTTTTTGGCGGTACAAGGGCCTCTCATTGTTGTGGCCTCTCCTGTTGCAGAGCACAGGCTCCAGATGCACAGGCTCAGCGGCCATGGTTCACAGGCCCAGCCACTACACGGCATGTGGGATCTTCCCAGACTGGGGCACAAACCCGTGTCCCCTGCATCGGCAGGCAGACTCTCAACCACTGCACCACCAGGGAAGCCCCCTCCTGTACTTCTGATGGGAATAAAAACTTGTACAGTCAATATGGAGAACAGTATGGAGGTTCCTTAAAATAACTGAAAATAGAGCTACCATATGATTCTGCAATCCACTCCTGGGTTATCCAGAGGAAACCATAATTCAAAAAGATACATGCACCCCAATGATCATTGCAGCACTATTTACAATAGCCAAGACACGGAAGGAACCTAAATGTCCACCAACAGAGGAAAGGATAAAGAAGATGTTGTACATATATACAGTGGAATATTAATTAGACATTAAAAATAACAAAATAATGCCATTTGCAGAAACATGGATGGACCTAGAGATTGTCATACTGAGTGAAGTAAGTCAGACAGAGAAAGACCAATATCATATGATATTGTTAATATGTGGGATCTTTAAAAAGGGCACAAATGAGCTTATTAACAAAACAGAAGTAGAGTCACAGATGTAGAAATAAAACTTTTGCTTACACGGGGTACCTGCTTACATTGGGAGATAGACATACTACTATACATAAAATAGATAATTAGTAAGCACAGATAACTGTATAGCACAGATAACTCAATACTCTGTAATAGCTTATATGAGACAATAATCTAAAAAGAGTGGACATATCTATATGTATAACAGTTTCACTTTGCTGTATACCTGAAACTAACATGACACTGTACATCAACTATACTCCAATAAAAATTTTAATAAAAAGGAACCTGGGTCCCTAACGACCACTTAAAGCTACCATACAAGCCCTGGGTAACCTCTCTCTAGGCTGCTACTTACAGGATTAAAATAAAACCCCTATTGGTTTTTTAAAAAAGTAAACAAATGGTCAAATATAAAGCATGCTAACACTAATCAAAAAGCAGTAGTAGCTATATTAATTTCAGCCAGAGCAGACTTCAATACAAGGGAAGTTATCAGGGATAAAGAAGGGTTCACTGGTAAATTCTACTAAATATTTCAAGCAAGAAATTAGATCAATTACCTACAATCTCTTTCATAAGACAGAGCAAAAGGAATACTTGCTAATTCATTCTATGAAGCCATCATTACCTTACTACCAAAACCAAACAGTACAAGACACTTTGAAAGATGGCTTGGCAGTTTCTTACAAAACTAAACATAGTCTTACCATACCTCCAACAATCTTGTTCTTTGATATCTATCCAAAGGATTTGAAAATTTATGTCCACATAAAAACATGCACACATATATTTATAGCAGCTTTATTCATAATTGCCCAAACATGGGAGCAACCAAAATGTCCTTTAGTAGGTGAATGGATGAATAATCTGTAGTACATCCAAATGATGGAGTATTACTCAACACTAAAAGAAGTGAGCTATCAAGACAAAAGACATTAAAGAAACTTAAATGCATACTACCAAGTGCAAAAAATTCTTAATATACTGTATGATTTCAACCCTATTACATTCTGGAAAAGGCAGAACTATGGACACAATAACAAAAAATTATCAGTAGCTGCCAGAGATTGGAGAGAGGGAAAAATCAATAGACAGAGCAAAGAGGACTTTTAGGGCAGTGAAACTACTTTCTATGGTTTATAATGGTGGATACATATCATTATAAACTGATAGAATTTGTTCAGACCAATAGAATGAATAGAACAACAACACTAAGAGTCAACCTTAATGTAAACATAGACTTTGGATGATATGATGTGTCCATGTAGGTTTATCAATTGTAACAAATGGGGGAAGTTATATATGTAGGGGGCAGCAAGTATATGTGCTATCTCTGTACCTTCCACTCTTGGTAACCTAAATCTGACCTAAATATAAACTCTAGTTAATAGAAAAATAAAGGTAAAGGGAAAAAAATGAAATTTTCATGAACATAATTATTTACTCTTTAGTTTTGTATTCCCATAGCTTATAGCTGGGCATAACACATAGTAGGCACTCAATAGCTTGATATTGAATACATTCAAGGACTAAATAAATATTTTTCCTCTGGATGCCACCTAGATTTCAGTACAGCCTAAAAATTAATGGAAATTCTAAAACAAACACTTGAGTCTCTCTCAGTAGCATCTTCATTGTATACCCAAAAGCATTTAATTGTCACATTGTTTCCTCAGGGTGTTTACAGTAGCTGTGTGATTACAAAAAGTTGAGGCTCCTTTTTTTTTTTTTTTTTGTAGTTGTTTTTGCTGAATAAAGCTGTATATACATTATAAAAATAAAAAAAAATAGCTATTGTTTTACCAAAGGAAAGAAATGCAAATATAATTCATTATTTCAGTGACTTACAAATATATTGTCACTGTAACATGAAAATAAATGCTCATGTTGCATAATGATTTGCTATAAAACATTTTAAGAGCAGAATCAAACAAAAAAGAAGCTGATCTCTGTAATGTCAGGCTGCATCACATTATGCAGTATCTACAACCAAAGAACATTCAAAATAGAATATTATGTGGCTTGTCTTACAAAATATTCAAAGACATTTGGTTTCTTTAAAATGCAAGTAATCACTCTAAGTTCCTAATGAGCAAGAATGGAGCTATCAGTTTTCCTGAGACAGTCTCAAAGCTTACCATTCTTTGACCCCAAATAAAGGGCCTCATTAGATCATGGTTGAAAAAGTGCAATATATGGAACAGTCATATGATATATTCTCAGAAATATAGGAAAGGATGTGTATGACACGGGTCATTGAAGGGGAAAATTCCTTTCAGAAAGTGTCAATTAGCAAAACTCAAGTATTTACTATGATTAAAAATACATATGCTGAATTTTTAAAATTATGATTCTTTTCATTCATATACTTAGTTAATATCACAAGAACAGAAGATATGAAGAAAATAAAATTTATCCCCACCCAAGTATAAATATTTTCGATAGTTTGGTATTTATTCTTTAATTATGAGGGACAGAGGAAAGAATAATAATCATAATGTACACACAAGTTTTATAATAGTCTTTTACTGTTTAACAATATATTATGAGCTTTTCCCCATATTATTAAATGTTTTTATCTTATCTAAGCATAGTGCAGTCTTTTGCTAATTTGTCATGATTTTGCCATGGTTTTGAGTAGGTAATGGGGGTGTGGGAATGGGGAGATAAGATGCTTACACTTAACTTCATCTTACTTAGATATCTACAATTTCATTTTAGGTTTTTCCCATCAAATTTAAATATTCCATTACTGAGGCTGATAATTCTCTGTCTCCAATCCCCATCCTCAACAGCATCCATTCTTATACATTAAATCTCTCTGGACTGTGATCAATTCAAACTAGGACCACCATGACTATTTTTGAGAAAACACTTGTAATTTTTACTACCAGACTTTATATTATTTTACATACTGGGGCAATGGCTGAAATGAGAGGTCATGTCTTCTCCCTTCTCTCTCTCTCTTCTGTCCTCTCTGTACTTTCATGACAATGCTGTTCTATTCTTCTGTTCTTGAAAATGGTGGTGGCAGACAAAGTATTATCAGTCTCAATAATAAAGTTTTTAAATTTGATTGGAAAAATCCTAAAGTGGAATATAGATATTCAAGTAAAATGGAGTTATCATAGGCATCCCTGATTTCATTAGGATGGAAATGGGCATTGTTAGAATTTTTTTTTTTAATAATAAAATAAACCTACATTTCTCAGCCTACTTTGACACTGCTAAATTTTCTCAGGTATCAGTGGAAGTATGCTGGAATATTTAGCCATGTTTTATATTCTGATATAGGCACCAACCTATTCTTGTTGTTTTCTTATTAGTCTACTATTAGTAGCCTGTAATATGAGGCTGAATGTCAACGTGAGACACATGATCAAGAGATTTACAGCACTCACTATGGATAATGGAGCAGGGAGATAGAAGAAGCCTGCAAAAATGGTGATCTCACAAAGTCAATGAATTATCCCAGGACTTCTTAGCTCTGACCTTCTTTTTATATTAAAAAAAAAATCTGTTATGTCCTTAAGCCACTTTCATCTGTTATCTACCTCACACAGCTTGAGGCAATCCTTTGGTGATATCCTCTCTTCCAAACTTATTTTTCTTTTAGAATTTGATTCCATAGATTAAAACAAAGAAAGCTCCCATACATTATCATATTTTTTTCTGAATACTTCCATATCTTGGTCTTGCTTAAATTCAGATTGAAACCACAAGTATCATCTTTTCAGCAGCTTTCTTAAAGGACTATATTTTATTTTCTCTTGTTTTTTCATATTTAAGAATCTGAGATTATCTGAGATAGGAAAAGCACTCTTCTCCCATCTCATTTCTCCTTCCACATTATGATTTATCTAACCACAAATAAAAATGTCTTCTGTCCTTTAAGATCATGCAGTTTGACTATTCTCACAACATCTGTTCTGGTTTCTGTTTCCTTATGATTATGTTCTTCCACCTCTGCTTGGCCTCCAGTACTGAAATAATCTGAATGACTAAAATATTCAAGCAGAGGACTATTATCCATATTTTTAAAGTCTTAACACTTTCATTTGTTCACACTCACTGTATTTCAACTACTTCCCCATATAT
>NW_020838020.1:6226872-6228706 GCF_003676395.1 Aethalodelphis obliquidens
ATCAAGGGATGGATCCAAGAAGAAGATATAACAATTGTAAATATTTAGGCACCCAACATAGGAGCACCTCAATACATAAGGCAAATACTAACAGCCATAAAAGGGGAAATCGACAGTAACACATTCATAGTAGGGGACTTTAACACCCCACTTTCACCAATGAACAGATCATCCAAAATGAAAATAAATAAGGAAACACAAGCTTTAAATGATACATTAAACACGATGGACTTAATTGATATTTATAGGACACTCCACCCCAAAGCAACAGAATACACATTTTTCTCAAGTGCTCATGGAACATTCTCCATGATAGATCATATCTTGGGTCACAAATCAAGCTTTGGTAAATTTAAGAAAACTGAAATTGGAAACTCTGGCTTGAAGATGGCGGAAGAGTAAGACGCGGAGATCACCTTCCTCCCCACAGATACACCAGAAATACATCTACACGTGGAACAACTCCTACAGAACACCTACTGAAGGCTGGCAGAAGACCTCAGACCTCCCAAAAGGCAAGAAACTCCCCACGTACCTGGGTAGGGCAAAAGAGTAAAAGAAACAACAGAGACAAATTAATAGGGACAGCACCTGCACCAGTGGGAGGGAGCTGTGAAGGAGGAAAAGTTTCCACACACTAGGAAGCCCCTTCGCGGGCGGAGACTGCGGGAGGCGGAGGGGGGAGCTTCGAAGCCACGGAGGAGAGCACAGCAACAGGGGTGCGGAGGGCAAACCGGGGAGATTCCCGCACAGAGGATTGGGGCCGACCGGCACTCACCAGCCCGAGAGGCTTGTCTGCTCATCCGCCGGGGCGGGCGGGGCTGCGAGCTGAGGCTCGGGTTTCGGTTTTGGACGGAGCGCAGGGAGAGGACTGGCGTTGGCGGCTTGAACATAGCCTGAAGGGGTTAGTGCACCACGGCTAGCCGGGAGGGAGTCCGGGGAAAAGTCTGCACCTGCCGAAGAGGCAGGAGACTTTTCCTTCCCTCTTTGTTTCCTGGGGCGCAAGGAGAGGGGTTTAAGAGCACTGCTTAAAGGAACTCCAGAGGCGGGCGCGAGCTGCGGCTAAAAGCGTGGACCCCAGAGACGGGCGGGAGACGCTAAGGCTGCTGCTGCTGCCATCAAAGGGCCTGTGTGTGAGCACAGGTCACTCTCCACACCGCTCGTCCGCAGAGCCTGTGCAGCCCACCACTGCCAGGTTCCCGGGATCCAGGGACAATTTCCCTGGGAGAACACCTGGTGGGCCTCAGGCTGGTGCAATGTCATGCTGGTCTCTGCCGCCGCAGGCCCGCTCCGCATGCAGTGCTTCTCCCCCCCGCCCCCCACCGGCTTGAGTGCGCCAGAGCCCCTGAATCAGCGGCTCCTTTAACCCCGTCCTGTCTGAGCAAAAAACAGACGCCCTCCAGCGACCTACACGCAGAGGCAGGGCCAAATCCAAAGCTGAGCCCCTGGGAGCTGTGAGAACAAAAAAGAGAAAGGGAAATCTCTCCCAGCAGCCTCAGAAACAGCGGATTTAAGCTCCACAATCAACTTGATGTACCCTGCATCTGTGGAATACATGAATAGACAACGAGTCACCCCAAATTGAGGAGGTGGGCTTCGAGAGCAAGATCTATGATTTTTTCCCTTTTCCTCTTTTTGTGAATGTGTATGTGTATGCTTCTGTGTGAGATCTTGTCTGTATAGTTTTGCTTCCAACATTTGTCCTAGGGTTCTATCCGTCCATGGTTTTTTAAAAAACTTTTTTCTTAATAATTAATTTTAATTTTAATAACTTTATTATATTTTACTTCTTTCTTTCTTTCTTTCTTTCTTTCTTTCTTTCTTTCTTTCTTTC
>NW_020838020.1:6845468-7022209 GCF_003676395.1 Aethalodelphis obliquidens
CAAAGATAAGGTGACAATATGTGCATGGGTTTATCTCTAGGCTTTTTATCCTGTTCCATTGATCTATCTTTCTATTTTTGTGCCAGTACCATACTGTCTTGATTACTGTAGCTTTGTAATACAGTGTAAAGTCAGGGAGCCTGATTCCTCCAGCTCCGTTTTTTGTTCTCAAGATTGCTTTGGCTATTTGGGATCTTTTGTGTTTCTATACAAATTGTGAAATTTTTTGTTCTATTTCTGTGAAAAATGCCAGAGGTAGTTTGATGGGGATTACATTGAATCTGTAGATTGCTTTGGGTAGTACAGTCATTTTCACAATGTTGATTCTTCCAATCCAAGAACATGGTATATCTCTCCATCTATTTGTATCATCTTTAATTTCTTTCATCAGTGTCTTATAATTTTCTTCATACTGGTCTTTTGTCTCCTTAGGTAGGTTTACTCCTAGATATTTTATTATTTTTGTTGCAATGGTAAATGGGAGTGTTTTCTTGATTTCACTTTCAGATTTTTTATCATTTATCATAGGAATGTCAGAGATTTCTGTGCATTGATTTTATATCCTGCTACTTTACAAATCCATTGATTAGCTCTAGAAGTTTTCTGGTAGCATCTTTAGGATTCTCTATGTATAGTATCATGTCATCTGCAAACAGTGACAGCTTTACTTCACCTTTTCCAATTTGGATTCCTTTTATTTCCTTTTCTTCTCTGATTGCTGTGTCTAAAACTTCCAAAACTATGTTGAATAAGAGTGGTGAAAGTGGGCAACCTTGTCTTGTTCGTGATCTTAGTGGAAATGCTTTCAGTTTTTCACCATTGAGGACGTTGTTGGCTCTGGGTTTGTAATGTATGGCCTTTATTAAGTTGAGGAAAGTTCCCTCTATGCCTACTTTCTGCAGGGTTTTTATCATAAATGGGTGTTGAATTTTGTTGAAAGCTTTCTCTGAATCTATTGAGAAGACCATATGGATTTTCTCCTTCAATTTGTTAATATGGTGTATCACATTGTTTGATTTGCATATATTAAAGAATCCTTGCATTCCTGGAATAAACACCACTTGATCATGGTGCATGATACTTTTAATGTGCTGTTCGATTCTGTTTGCTAGTATATTGTTGAGGATTTGTACATCTATGTTCATCAGTGATATTGGCCTGTAGTTTTCTTTCTTTGTGACATCCTTGTCTGGTTTTGGTATCAGGGTGATGGTGGCCTCGTAGAATGAGTTTGGGAGTGTTTCTCCCTCTGCTATATTTTGGAAGAGTTTGATAGAATGTTTGATAGAATTCACCTGTGAATCCATCTGGTCCTGGGCTTTTGTTTGTTGGAAGATTTTTTTTTTTTTTGGCAGTACGCGGGCCTCTCACTGCTGTGGCTTCTCCCGTTGTGGAGCACAGGCTCTGGATGCGCAGGCTCAGCGGCCGTGGCTCACAGGCCCAGCCGCTCCGCAGCACGTGGGATCTTCCTGGACCGGGGCACGAACTCGCGTCCCCTGCATCTGCAGGCGGACTCTCAACCACTGCGCCACCAGGGAAGCCCTGTTGGAAGATTTTTAATCACAGTTTCAATTTCAGTGCTTGTGATTGGTTTGTTCATGTATCTATTTCTTCCTGATTCAGTCATGGCAGGTTGTGCATTTCTAAGAGTTTGTCCATTTCTTACAGGTTGTCCATTTTATTGGCATTGAGTTGCTTGTAGTAATCTCTCATGATCTTTTGTATTTCTGCAGTGTCAGTTATTACTCCTCCTTTTTCATTTCTAATTCTATTGATTTGAGTCTTCTCCCTTTTTTTCTTGATGAGTCTGGCTAATGGTTTATCAATTTTGTTTACCTTCTCAAAGAACCAGATTTTAGTTTTATTGATCTTTGCTATCATTTCCTTCATTTCTTTCTCATTTATTTCTGATCTGATCTTTATGATTTCTTTCCCTCTGCTACCTTTGGTGTTTTTTTGTTCTTCTTTCTCTAATTGCTTTAGGGCAAGGTGAGTTTGTTTTTTCGAGATGTTTCTTGTTTCTTAAAGTAGGATTGTATTGCTGTAAACTTCCCTCTTAAAACTGCTTTTGCAGCATCCCATAGGTTTTGGGTCGTTTGTCTCCATTGTCATTTGTTTCTAGGTAGTTTTTGATTTCCCCTTTGATTTCTTCAGTGTTCACTTCATTATTAAGTAGTGTATTGTTTAGTCTCCATGTGTTTGTAGTTTTTACAGATCTTTTCCTGTAATTGATATCTAGTCTCATAGCGTTGCGGTCGGGAAAGATACTTGCTACAAGTTCAAATTTCTTAAATTTACCACGGCTTGATTTGTGACCCAAGATATGGTCTATCCTGGAGGATGTTCCATGAGCACTTGAGAAAAATGTGTATACTGTTGTTTTGAGATGGAATATCCTATAAATATAAATTAAGTCCATCTTGTTTAATGTATCATTTTAAGCTTGTGTTTCTTTCTTTATTTTCATTTGGATGATCTGTCCATTGTTGAAAGTGGTGTGTTAAAGTCCCCTACTATGAATGTGTTACTGTCGATTTCCCTTTTTATGGCTGTTAGTATTACCTTATGTATTGAGGTGCTCCTTTGTTGGGTGCATAAATATTTACAGTTGTTTTATCTTCTTCTTGGATCTATCCCTTGATCATTATGTAGTTTCCTTCTTTGCCTCTTCTAATAGTCTTTATTTTAAGGACTATTTTGTCTGATATGAGAATTGCTACTCCAACTTTCTTTGATTGCCATTTGCATGGAATATCTTTTTCCATCCCCTCACTTTCAGTCTGTATGTGTCTGTATGTCTGAAGTGGGTCTCTTGTAGACAGCATATATATGGGTCTTATTTATGCATCCATTAAGCCAGTCTGTGTCTTTTGGTTGGAGCCTTTAATCCATTAACATTTAATGTAGTTATTGATATGTATGCTCCTGTTCCCATTTTCTTAATTGTTTTGGGTTTGGTATTATAGGTCTTTTCCTTCTCTTGTGTTTCTTGCCTAGAGAAGATCCTTTAGCATTTGTTGTAAAGCTGGTTTGGTGGTGCTGAACTCTCTCAGCTTTTGCTTGTCTGTAAAGGTTTTAATTTCTCCATCAAATCTGAATGAGATCCTTGCTGGGTAGAGTAATCTTGGTTGCAGGTTTTTCTCCTTCATCACTTTAAATATGTCCTGCCAGTCCCTTCTGGCTTGTAGGGTTTCTGCTGTAAGATCAGCCATTAAACTTATGGGGATTCCCTTGTGTGTTATTTGTTGTTTATCCCTTGCTGTTTTTAATATGTTTTCTTTTTACTTAATTTTTGAAAGTTTGATTAATATGTGTCTTGGTGTGTTTCTCCTTGGATTTATCCTGTATGGGACTCTCTTTTCTTCCTGGACTTGATTAACTCTTTCCTTTATCATATTAGGGAAGTTTTCAAATATAATCTTTTCAAATATTTTCTCAGTCATTTTCTTTCTCTCTTCTTCTTCTGGAACACCTATAATTCGAATGTTGGTGCATTTAATGTTGTCCCAGAGGTCTCTGAGACTGTCCTCAATTCTTTTCATTCTTTTTTCTTTTTTCTGCTTTGCAGTAGTTATTTCCACTATTTTATCTTCCAGGTCACTTATCCGTTTTTCTGTCTTAGATATTCTGCCATCGAACTTTTCTAGAGTATTTTTAATTTATTTATTGTGTTGTTCATCATTGCTTGTTTTATCTTTAGTTCTTCTAGTTCCTTGTTAAATGTTTCTTGCCTTTTCTCTATTCTATTTCCAAGGTTTTGGATCATCTTTACTATCATTATTCTGAATTGCTTTTTAGGTAGACTGCCTAATCCCTCTTCATTTGCTAGGTGTGGTGGGTTTTTATCTTGCTCCTTCATCTGCTGTGTGTTTTTGTCTGTCTTCTCATTTTGGTTATCTTACTGTGTTTGGGGTCTCCTTTTTGCAGGCTTCAGGTTCATTGTTCCCATTGTTTTTTGTGTCTGTCCCCAGTTGTTAAGGTTGGTTCAGTGGGTTGTGTAGGCTTCCTGGTGGAGGGGACTAGTGCCTGTATTCTGGTGGATCAATCTTGATCTTGTCTTTCTGGTGGGCAGGTCCACGTCTGGTTGTGTGCCTTGGGGTGTCTGTGGACTTATTATGATTTTAGGCAGCCTCTCTGCTAATGGGTGGGGTTGTGTTCCTGTCTTGTTAGTTGTTTGGCATAGGTTGTCCAGCACTGTAGCTTGCTGGTCATTGAGTGAAGTTGGGTGTTGGTGTTGAGATCGAGATATCTGGGAGATTTTCACCATTTTATGTTATGTGGAGCAGGGAGGTCTCTTGTGGACCAGTGTCCTGAAGTTGGCTCTCTCACCTCCGAGGCACAGCACTGAATCCTGGCTGAAGCAACAAGAGCCTTTCATCCACACGTCTTAGAATAAAAGGAGAAAAAGTAGAAAAAGAAAGAAAGAAAGAAGGAGGATAAAATAAAATAAGGTAAATTAAAATAATGTTATTAAATTAAAAAAATAATTATTAAGAAAAATTTTTTTTGAAAAGTTAAAACAAAAATAAACAGACAAATAGAACCCTAGGACAAATGGTGAAAGCAAAGCTATACCAAAAGAATTTCACACAGAAGCATACACATACACACTCACAAAAAGAGGAAAAGGGGAAAAAATCATAAATCTTCCTCTCAAAGTCCACCTCCTCAATTTGGGATGATTCATTGTGTATTCAGATATTCCACAGTTGCAGGGTACATCAAGTTGACTGTGAGGATTTAATCCACTGATCTTGAGGTTGCTGGGAGAGATTTCCCTTTCTCTTCTTTGTTCCCACAGCTCCCAGCGTTCAGCTTTGGATTTGGCCCTGCCTTTGCATGTAGGTCGCCCGAGGGTGTCTGTTCTTCTCTCAGACATGATGGGGTTAAAGGAACCGCTGATTCGGGGGCTCTGGCTCACTCAATGTGGGAGGCAGGAAGGTTATGGATTGCGGGGCGATACTGCGGCGGCAGAGGCCGGCATGACATTGCACCAGACTGAGGCATGCCGTGCGTTCTCCCAGGGAAGTTGTCCCTGGATCCTGGAACCCTGGCAGTGGTGAGCTGCACAGGCTCCCTGGAAGGGGTGTGTGGATAGTGACCTGTGCTCGCCCACAGGCTTATTGGTGCGGCAGCAGCAGCCTTAGCGTCTCATGCCCATCTCTGTGATCCATGCTGTTAGCCATGGTTTGCACTCTTATCTGGAGCTCCTTTAAGAAGCGCTCTTTATCCCCTCTCCTCACGCACCAGGAAACAAGAGGGAAGAAAAAGTCTCTTGCATCTTCGGCAGCTCCAGACTTTTTCCTGTACTCCCTCCTGGTTAGCCGTGGTGCACTAACACCTTCAGGCTGTGTTCTCACTGCCAGTCCTCTCCCTGCGCTCCGACCAAAGCCCGAGCCTCAGCTCCCAGCCCCGCCCACCCCGTCAGCAGGTAAGCTGACAAGCCTTTCGGGCTGGTGAGTGCTGGTCATCACCGATCCTCTGTGCAGGAATCTCTCCACTTTGCCCTCCACATCCCTGTGGCTGCACTGTCCTCCGGGGCTCAGAAGTTCTCCCCTTCTGCCACCCACAGTCTCTGCCCATGAAGGGGTTTCTAGTGTGTGGAAACCTTTCCTCCTTCATGGCTCCTTCCCACTAGTGCAGGTCTCGTCCCTATTCTTTTGTCTCTGTTTATCCTTTTTTCTCCTTCCCTACCCAGGTACGTGGGGAGTTTCTTGCCTTTTGGGAGGTCTGAGGTCTTCTGCCTGTGTTCAGTAGGTGTTCTGTAGGAATTGTTCCGCATGTAGATGTATTTGTGATGTATCTGAGGGGAGGAAGGTGATCTCCATGTCCTACTCTTCCACCATCTTCCCCCTCTCTCACTTTGAATATATTGTGCCTTTCCATTCTGGCCTGCAAATGTTTTGCTACAAAGTCAGCTGAAAGACTTATGGGAGTTTCCTTGTATATAAATAGTATATTTTAATTCTTCATCTTTATTTTTTTGCTATTTTAAGTAGAGCATTTTGGTGTGTTCCTCTTTGGTTTAATCTTGTTTGGAACTCTCTGTGCTTCCTGAACCTGGATGTCTGATTTTTTTCCTAGTTAAGCAAGTTTTTAGATACAGTAAGCCCCCTACATACGAATGAGTTCTATTTTGAGAGCATGTTCATGGGTCTAATTTGTTCTTTAAGTCCAACAAAGTTAGCATAGGTACCCAACTAACACAACTGGCTATTATACTACTGAACTGTAATAGGGTTATAATACTTTTCACACAAATTGATACATATAAAACAAACACAAGAAGTAAACATTTTTAAATTTTACAGTACAATACCTTGAAAACTACAGTAGTACAGTACAATAGCTGGCACTTCTTAGCAGTACCAGCTACATCACCACTGCTTTTACACTTGCTTCTTGACATCCTGGGCTTGAAGTAAAGATACTGTAGTACTGTACTCTATATAGTACTCTACAGTAAAGTACACAAAAGCACAACCACTTGTAGAGGATGCACACACATGAAAACGTACACCAGACATGTGAACTAACTTACATGACTGGACATGAGAACATTCTTTTGCATCTTTGAAAGTTCATAACTTGAAGGTTCATATGTAGGGGACTTACTGTATTATATCTTCCAATATGTTCTCTGCCCCTTTCTCTCTCTCTTTTCCTTCTGGTTCCCCTTTAAAGTGAATGTTAGTATGCTTAATATTGTCTCTGAGGTCTCTTAATCTGCTCTCATTTTTAAATTTTTATTTATTTATCTATTTATTTATCTATTTATTTATTTATTAGTTTGGAAGATTTTCACTACTCTGTCTTTAAGTTCGTTGATCCATTCTTCTGTATTAATTAATGTACTATTAATTCCTTCTAGTGTTTTTTTTTGTGTGTGTGTGGTACACGGGCCTCTCACCATTGTGACCTCTCCCACTGTGGAGCACAGGCTCCAGCTGCACAGACTCAGCAGCCATGGTTCACAGACCCATCTGCTCTGAGGCATGTGGTATCTTCCCAGACCGGGTCATGAACCTGTGTCCCATGAATTGGCAGGCAGACTCTCAACCACTGCACCACCAGGGAAGCCCTTTTTCGGGTATTTTTCAATTCAGTTACTGTATTCTTAACTCTGGTTCTTTTTTATATTTTAAATCTTTGTTAACCTCATTGTGTTCATCCATTTTCTCAAGCTTGTTCAGCATCTTTATGATCATTATCTTGAACTCTTTATCATGTAGATTGCTTATCTACATTTTGCTTATCTCTTCTGCTGGGATTTTATCTTGTCCATTTGTTTGGAACATATTCCTCTATTGCTTCATTTTGCCTAATTCCTTGTTTTTATCTCTATGTATTATGTCAGTAGGTTACATTTCCCAATTATCAAGAAGAGACCTCATATGGGAGAAGTTGTAAGGAGGCCAGCAGCAAAATCCCCTCTGGTTATCTCAACTATATTCTCTAGTATTGCCCCCTATAGGGACTACATGGACCCTTCTAATGTGGTGGAACTGACTACCATCAGAATTTTGGTAGTTGGGGCTGGACATTGATCCAGTTGGCTGACTTGTCCTGCCTCACGTGAAGCCTGTCAGGCAGCTTGTGATCTGGTGTGGGCCCTGGCATTGCTAGCCAAGTAGCCCAGGGTTTCTGGGGGCTTATTTGCCCTGATGGTATGCAGGGCTGTGTCCCGGGCCCACTAGTGGGTGCAGTCAGATTACTGGGCAGGTGACTGTGGGGCTCTGGGAGACCCACATTTGGTGCTTCACCACTGGTGGATGGGACTGACTCTCCATGTGGCTGGCTGGCTTGTCTTTGGGGTCTTGGGACTGGTGCCAATTTGTTGATGGTTCAATAAGCCTGCAGTGCTAATAGGGTAAACGTAGGACTCAAAATGGCCTTTTTCAGCACCAGAGACCTCGTGGTATAACACCTTTCAAAAATGGCTGCCACCAGCATCCCTCTCTCTAAGGTAATCCTAGCTGCCTCTTTTCCAGGAGGCATCGACAAATGAATCTGACCCAGCCTCAAATTACTGCCTTGCGCTGGGTCTTGTTGAATGTAAGATTTTGTGTGTGCCCTTTAAGAGGCACACACACACACACACACAAAAGGGACACTCCTTTTTCTATCACAATCTGGTTCTTTGTATACAAGTCCTGCTGGCCGTCAAAACTAGATATTCTGGGTGCTTCTCTTCCTTCCCTATACTGTGAAGTCTGATGTGGGGCTCAGATCCCTTACGCCTTAGGAAGAACCTCTGCAATTGTGATTATTCTCTGTTATATGGGTCATCTACCCAAGGGTGTCGGTCTTGACTATACTGTGTCTCCATCTCTTCTACCTATCCCACTGTGGTTCTTTATTTATATCTTTAGTTGTAGAGCAATTTTTCACTAGTTTTCAGGTTGCTTGTACTGACAGTTGCTCTGTAAATAGTTTTATTTTGGTGTGCCCATGGTAGAGGTGAGCTCAGGGTCTTCCTACTCCACTATCTTCAAAAAATCTAAACCTGTTCCATTATTTTTGAGTTGACTGTTTTTAGTCATAGTATGTCTTAAGAAGTTCTACTACTATTAAAAATTTTAGTAACAATAACAATTAGAATAAAGTTGAATCTCCCCAAAATATTTCACACACACACCAAACAAATCTTATGAACTACTTAGGAAAGCTATAAGAAGTTTGGGGATGCCTACTCTCTACAGTTTGTGGTCCATTTTATCTAAGACTGAGGTCTGAGTAAGAATTTCACTCCATGCACAGAATTTAAAGCCAGAGAAATACAGGATTAGAGGTATAGGATCAGAGGATATATCTCCCTATTTTCTTTGTGTTGTTTAATAAAGTACTAATCTAGAGATATTAAATAAAATTCAACATTTTTTTGCAGACACAGAGAGTTATTGCCAACATCTTGCTTAGACATCATGCATTTCTGTGGGGCTGTCTTGTTTTTGCCAAGATAAATGAGGACATGGCATGAAATTAGAATCCTTCTATTATCTAAGGTAGGCAAAGAGCACTTCATAAGCAAGAAGTATACTTTTTAATTTCATGAGCATTTAATTCTAACACTAAGTCAGAGTCTTTCATATAAATTTTATCCAAATCAAGAAAAGCCAGTTTTATTTAATCAGAGTCCTCTGATCTCTAAACCATAGAAAACTGTTTCAATCTTTTAAATTGCATACATTTCACCATGTTATGGTAGATATGTTCCAGTTAGATAAATCTATAGTCCACACAGTTGAAAGATTCATCTCCAAAAGTTTTGAAATGGAGCCAATCATAGACACAAAAGGGTTACAGTTAGAAGCAAAATTCTGTAAAACTCCGTTATCTTCTTTTTTATTAGGAAAAGTTGCACATACACTCACCACAAAGAAATATAGATAAGAAGTAGCCTTAGTTTTTCAACTTTGGCCACTGATCACATGTAAATACAAAGGACAATTTGCTGTATTTCACAGAAAATTCAGTAATCAGCTGCATCACTTTCAGGTTGGGATGTTTAGGTAGACCTGAATAATCTCTTTGAGATGTTCCTTGAAGCAAAAATTGATTTTCATCTTATTGATCTTTTTAATCTAAGCTCTTTTTGTTATTCACATACACACAGTGTGCAAACAACAAACTTTAAGGATTTTATCCAATAATCAGATTAAATATAATTAATGATTTAACATGTAGTATGAGCACTCTGTTATTCTTTCATTAGATAGAAATCACCTGCCTTTTAAAATTATATTATTATGTCCATTGGCGGAGAGAATGGCTTCTAAAAATGAAGAGATAGCAGAATCCTAAACACACATAAACAAAAGGGCTAAAAAGAAAGATATGACCAGTGTTGTCTGTCATTCGGAGAAGACCATATGTTCAGATAATATAATCAAAACTAGCTTCCAAATGTTGCTGTGAAGAAGAAAACAAAATAATACTCATTTAGAAAATGAAATCAGACTTGGCTGAGGAAGAAAACAAAGTCAGAAATAGTCAAGAAGAATAAATGATCTTCCCTGTCCAGTTAGATTTATTATTAAATCCAAAAAAAGAGAATTAAGGGAAAACTCAGAAGGGAAAAGTATTTTAATTTGCAAGTTTTACAGGGGAGTTTAATCTTCTGAAGAAACTTAGTTCTATGAAGGAATAAAAAGCAATGGAATGAGTAAACATGTTGTACGTATTCTTTCAGTATTAATAACTATTTAAAGGATATTGATACATGAAAAATAATGAAATGTAGAATTTATAAATTTATAGGTAAAATATATTACACAAAGAATGGATAAGTGTAAAAGGAGTTATACTGTGGTAAAATTCTTACTTAATATGTGAACTGATACTCTGTTATATGAAGGATATCCTTGAGAAGTTAAGAATCTTTACTGTAGTGTCCTTTTTATAGAGATATTTAAATTAATCCTAAGGTAAATAGGAAACAAAGATCTCCCTCAAAAAGTAAAATAAGAGAAAAACAGAAAATGAATGGCAACATGGTAAAGAAATATTTTTAAAGATTATATCTGGGACTTCCCTGGTGGTGCAGTGGTTGAGAGTCTGCCTGCCAATGCAGGGGACATGGGTTCATGCCCTGGTCTGGGAAGATCCCACATGCCACAGAGCGGCTGGTCCCATGAAAAAAAACAAAAAGATTATATCTGAAGGTAAAGCATTTTTTTCTGTCGAAATATGCAATGCCCTTAACTTTAGTGATTACAGAAAGTTCCAATTTTGTTTTCTCAATCAGAGTAATATGTGAATCATTGAGTGTCTGCAAAATTCTCACATCAGATTTATATTTGAATTAAATATAAAATTTGGGGTCCAAAATGATTTTCTTTTGGAAATTTAAGAGGCTTAGTTATATTCTATTTTAAAATAATACAAATATTTTCTAATAGACATCTAATTTTTGTTATTTTACAACCAAACCACTTTTTCTCTCAGATGATTTTACAGCCTTCTTTTACATTTAGAAGTCTGATATTTAAGGTACTTTGCTTGGCTAACTTTAAGGCTAACTTGGCAGTTCAATAGCCCTTTCAAGCAGAATACTGATAACTATCATCTGATTAGGAACAGTTACTCCTATCATATTTAATAATGTATTTTCTTCTTTTTCTGTTCTATAACTCTACACATTTTATTATGAAAATTTGGAAAAAGTGAACAGATTTTCTATGGTTCTTTTCGCTGATATTTTTTTTTTGTACATTGTGCTCTACATTATAAAACATTTCCTAAACCTCCAATGCTAAATCACTAAGTAATTTTAGCCGGGAAAGTTGATTATAATTAGAAAGACCAAGTGGACATTTGTGGAATTACACTTCACTATATAATCAATAAACCAAAGACCTGTAGGAATAGCAGTGTTTATTAACACCTTACATATTTGAAAGAAAATAAGGTAATTTTTTTCTTTACTTTCTCAATTATTCTCATTTGATATTGTTGATACCAAATGTATCTTGAAGGTTTATGGTGGATTATTGTAAACTAAATTAGACAATTCAAATTGCAATTTATGTTTCAAATATAGACTCTTTAATGGGACAAATCAACACAACCCTGGTATACATTGAATAACCGATAATTTTGTACATAATTTATCTCTATGAATATAACCCAAGAAAAGTAGAAGCTGTTTGCATTCCCGTGACAAGGACAACAGAGTGCCTTAATTTAAAGTTCTAGAAACTTTGTTTAGGGGTATAATAACACTCCAGCTCTACCTCATAATTAATATGCAAAGTTCTTTATTACATTGACCCACATCACTAATGAAAATTTGACAGATCATCATGCTACCTGAGATGTCTGTGTTACAGTGTTAGGGACATTTTAGGATAGCCCCTTAAAATTAATGACAAATTGCTTTGCCTTGTGACCTGAACTAATAAGAAAGTGATAGAAGATGAGTTTCTTTGGACTTTGGAGATGAGATGCATCACATTTGAGCATGTTGCTCTTCTCCATTTATATAATTACCAGTAATACTCTCAGCATAAAGAGATATTCTAACCAAGAAAAGATTTTCCACTGTTCTAGAATGCAGTGCAAACGGATTTTTCATTTGGCTTAGATTCAACTGTGCCTGAAGTGCATATTGCAGGTAATTATGCTCTATGTATCCTGTGGATGACACTACAGGAGAAACATGAAGTAGACCCTGATAGTTTCGGAGCAAAGCAATATCATCTTAGAACATAGATATTTTCTTTCAGTCAGGTGGTGATTTCTGGTAATTCAGAAATGCTCCTATAAGTTAAGCCTAGGAACTTCCAGCTATTCCAATCTTATTTCAATTTGTAAGTCACCTAATACTTACACAAGTCCCTGTCTACTGAAATTATCAATTGCTATTATATGCCATGAAATACAAACTGATAAACCATATATTTATGAGGCAGCTCAGATTCCAACTCCTGCAAGGCACACTTGGTGTGTCTTAGCTAGAAATAATATCTCCTTTGTCAACTCTCTTATAGCACCTGAATATCAACTTTTAAAAAATATTGATCACATTGTCCTTTTATGTGTTATCATTTTTATTATGATGTTGAATACTATTACTAATAGGATATTGTCAATAGTTATAATAATATTTTAGTTTAACATGATAATTAATATCAAAATACTTCTATTTTCATTTATTTGACTTTCAATTTGAGTCAGAAATGCTAGCACCACCAATTAGATACTAAAATTAGTTATCAAATAAACACATTTTTTAAGAAAGGGAAAAAAAGAACTGTCAATGTTCTTCCCCCAAATATCTATCTCATCAATAAAATTGGATATGGTGAGCCAATTATCCATGCTAAGAATTATACATAATAATTTTTTAAATTAGTAAGGATAAAGGAATGTGACAAATATTAGATCATATATTTTTTTATTAAAAAAAGTCAGTTTATAGATGGTGAAATATATTATCAAAATATGATATATTTTGAATAAATTACATGGTTTGCTAAACATTTTATTTTTGTCTGTGAGTTTTTTTGCAAGTAAATATTATAAATAATGGAAGAATCTTTTACGAAATAATCCTGCATTCTTGACACAGAGTGCTCTGTCTGCACATTTTGCACATTCAGTCTAACTCTATTTCTCTAGTTCACGCATAAAAAGCATTCATTGTAGTGATGAAAGAGTGGATCTGAGGACTATAGCACCAGTGTCCTGAGTAAGGATGATAAAATGGAACAGGAAAGACAAAAAGCTTAGACATTTCACAAAGTGTTCCTTCATTCGCAACTCATTCTGCAAAGGAATCCTAGAATACTTTTAAAACCTAGTGTATCTGAAGTTATTTAAGAGAAAATGTGTAGATCAAAGTCGACCCCACCTGGATTTTTTGGTCCTGTTCTTGTTCCCTCGTCTACAACCTCCTAAATTCTCTAAGCTTTGAACAAGGCCATTATTTTCTTTATGATCAGATAGTTGTGAGATTGCAGGGGTATTTTTTTATTTTACTGTTCTTGTAAATAACATACAAAATCAGAAACTCTAGAATCAAATAAGTCATTTATTCATATTAACATTGATGAATAATTTTCAAAGGTCCTTAGGACACTGATGACATCCTTCTGTTAAAAGGCTTTTGTGTTTCAAAGGTTGGGGTTTTACTGTTGTCCACTTTGAGGTCCAAATTTCAAAGACACCAGTCCCACTCATTTACCTCAAGTTAAAGGGAAAATACTAATTCAAAATTCAAAACAAAATTTTTACACTGTGAAAACTCTGGAGTATACATACTGAACTAATAAATGGTAGAATTTTATACACCATTATCTAAAGAACATTATAAGAAACTTCTTATAAATTACTACTTTGATTGTTAAGAGAATTGATGAAATAAAATCCTGGATTTATTAAAAAAATAATAGTATTTACCAAATAATCTTCCAATCATCATAGTGGTTTCTAGGAAGCTTAAAATCCACCTCTGAGAAGTATATAAAAATTGATTGCATTCATTCTGTGTACTAAACTCTCTTTGCTTAATTTAATATTTGCATTTATATTGTAGCTTTGAGATTATCTTTTACTTATTCATTATGGATTACTGGATTTAATACTCATTGGATGATTCTTCAATATTTTGAGTATCATTGATTGACATATTTACATAATCAAAGAATATAATTAGTGACCACTGAATGGTATAAAGTTTGAAAATATGAAATTGAAGAAAAAAGGTGTATAAAACATTACATATGTAAACTGATAGCAACTTTATTTAGATGCATCATGTAGATTTCATCTCATGCCCTGTTTTTCTGTTGCCCCCATATTAAATGCCTACAGGAATTAAAATTTAATACATCTGTAAATTTGAAGTTGGAGAATGTTAATGTTTCATATGATCACATGTTTTAATCCTTCATCCCCTTAAATTTCCTGCATAAATAATAATTTATTTTAAAGGTATATGGAGACATTAGGAATGCAAGCTAAAACACTGAGAAAATCTAGGCATTAAATATGTCTATATCATTGTAAAAATTGGAATAGAAGATTTTAAAGTGGGTGCTAAGTGGAGTGTGATATCCTGAAACAGGAATTGGACTATATTCAAGAGGAACAGAATATGATCCAAATACAATATATAAATATTTAGAGTAAAAATAATCAAAGAAGAATTTGAACAACAAAGAACCTCACATATGTGATGTGAGAGTTTCAGGAAGCAAGGTTGAGTAATATAACAATCCAAGAATACTATGTCAGGCAAAAAAAGTTTTGTGAATATGGTATAATCTTTGTTAATAAAGGCAAAAGTCCTTAAAAAAGGCAACTGTGGAGTTTGGAAGTAGAGAAAGGTGGAATAATTATTAGCTCGTCCCAGTTTCCTATCACATACAAATTATACTGTCTTAGTTCCAATCTTTAATTACCTGTAGGAGGAAGTATCAAGAACCTTTAATCAATTGGAATTCATGTGATAGTTCTCCAGAAGTTAAAAAGAAAAATCTTTGTGACAACATCAATCATACTAGCATTCACATAAGGGGGGCCTGATGGGGAATAGAGAGAGAAAGTGGCAGAGAACATATTTGAAGACATGATAACTATAAACTTCCTTAACCTGGGAAAGGAAATAGACATCCACATCCAGGAAGCACAGAGTCCCAAATAAGATCAGCCCAAAGAGGTCCATAACAGGAAATATTGTAATTCAAATGGCAAAAATTAAAGATAAAGAAATAATTTTAAAGAAAAGCAACTAGTTACATAAACAGGAATTCACATAAGTGTATCAGTGGACTCTTCGGCAGAAATTCTGTAGGCAAGAAAGGAGTAGCACAATGTATTTTAAATGATAAAAGGAAAAAAAATACAAAAAAGAGTAACCTATCCAGGAAGGCTATGAATCAGATTTGAAGAAGAAATAAAGAGTTTCACAGACAAGTAAAAGCTAAAAGAGTTCAGCACCACTAAAAAAGTTGTACACAGTATTAAATGGACCTACCTAAGTGGAAAATAAAAGACCACATCTAGAAATATTAAAAATACACAAGGAAAAAATCTCATTGGTAAAGGCAAATATACAGTAAAGATATAAATAAATCACTTTATAAAACCAGAAGGAAGATCAAAGACAAAAGTAGTAAAATCATCACAATAAGTAGTTAAGGTAGACATACACACAAAAAAATGTAAAATATGATGTAAAAAAATTAAGCATTGTGGGGAGAAGTAAAAAATCAGAGTTTTAAAAATGTTTTCAAATGTAAGAGAACATAAACTTAAAATAATCATGTTTAAACACAGGTTGCTATATGTAAACCTCATGGTAACCACAAACTAAAACTCTATAATAGATGCACACACACAAAAGAGAAAGGAATCCAAATATAACTCTAAAGATAGTCATTAAATCACAAGGGAGAGAGTAAAAGAAAAAGAAAGGAACAAAAATAATAACAAAAACAAGAAGAAAATAATTAACAAAATGGAAATAAGTATATACCTATTACAATTGTTTTAAATGTAAATAGACTAAATGCTCCAATAAAAAGACATAGAGTGCCTGAATAGATACAAACACCAAATCCAAATATATGCTGCCTCACAGAGACTCACATCAGATCTAAGGACACACAGTAATTGAAAGTGAGGAGATGGAAATATGTATTCCATGAAAATGGAAAGTAAAAGAAAGCTGTAATAATAATACTTATATCAGATAAAATAGACTTTAAAACAAAGGCTGTAAGAGGAAACACTGAAGGACATGACATAAGGAATAAATCCAAGAAGAAGATATAATAATTATAAATATATACAGAACCAACATAGGAGCACCTAAATACATGAAGCAAATATTAACAAACATAAAGAAAGAAATTGACAGTAACACAATAATAGTAGGGGACTTTAAAACCCAATTAAATTAAGGGACAGATTATCAAGACAAAAAATCAATAAGAAACCATTAATTTTAAATGACAGATTGATGGACATAATAGATACAGAATGTTCCATCCAAAAGCAGAATGCACATTCTTTTCAAATCACATGGCACTTTCTCAGTATATACCACATGCTAGGACACAAAAGAAGTCTCAATAAATTTAAGAAGATTAAAATAATGTCAAACATTTTTTCCAACCACAATGCTATGAGACTAGAAATCAACCACAAGAAAAAAAAGTACTGTAAAAACACACAAACATGTGGAGGCTAAACAATATACTACTAAACAATCAATGGGTCAGTGAAGAAAATAAGAGGAAATTAAAAAAACAAAATTGGAGACAAATGATATTAAAACACTATGATCCAAAATATGGGATGCATCAGAAGTAGTTTTAGAGGGAGTTTATAGCAGTAGAAGCCTACCCCAAGAAACAAAGTAAAGCTCAAATAAACAATATAATGTTAGAACCAAAGGAACTAGAAAAAGAACAACCAAAAGAACAACAAAGTTAGTGGAAGGAGAGAATACAGATCAGAGCAGAAATAAATTAAACAGAGGCAAAGAAACAATTGAAAAGATCAGTGAAGCTAAGACATGTTTCTTTGAAAAGATAAACAAAATTGATAAGCCTTTAGCCAGACTATCATGAAAAAATGAAAGAACAACCAAGTAAGTAAATTCAAAAATAAATGAAGAGAAGTTAAAAATGACACCACAGAAATACAAAGGATTACAGGAGAATACTATGAACAATTATAAGCCAATAAAATGGACAACCTAGAAAAAATAGATAAGTTCTTAGAAAGGCACAATGCCCTAAGTCTGAATCAGGAAGAAATAGAAAATATGAACAGAGCAATTAGCAGGAATGAAATTGAATCTGTAATAATAATTTTTTAAAACTCCCCCAAAATAAAAATCTAGAAGTAGAATGCTTCACTTGTGATTTCTACCAAACATTTAAAAGAGTTAACATATATCCTTACCAATCTATTCTAAAATATTTCAGAGGAAGGGATGCTTCCTCATTGTATGAGGCCAGCATCACTGTGTTACTACAACCAGATAAAGACACCACAAAAAAAGAAAATTACTGGTCAATACCATTGATGAATGTAGATTCAAAAATCCTTGACAAAAAATTATCAAACCAAATTCAATAATACACTAAAAGGATAAAACAAAATGATCATGTGGGCTTTATCCCAGTGATGCAAAGATGGTTTAATATCCACAAATCAATCAAAGTGTTAAACTAAATTAAAGGGTAAATATCATATGATCATTTCAGTAGATGAAGAAAAGCTTTTGACAAAATTCAACATCCATTAATGATAATGAAAAAACCTCTCAACAAAGTAGGTATAGATGGAATGTACCTCAACATAAAAAGGCCATATGTGACAAGCCCACAGTTAACATCACAGCAAAGAGTGAAAGCTGAAAGATTTTTCTCTAAGAGCAGGAACAAGAAAGGATGTTCACTCTCACCATATTTAATAAACAGTATAGGAAGTCCTAGCTGAAGCATTAAGACAAGGAAAAGAAATAAACTAAATTCAAATTAAAAACAAATAAGTAAAACTCTCACTGCACATGACATGATACTATATATATATATATATATATATATATATATATATATATATATAAAATCCTAAAGATGTCACCTAAAAGCTGTTAGAACTAATAAATGAATTCAGTAAAGTAGAAGGATACAAAATTAATATACAGAAATTGGTAGCTTTTCTAAACACTAATAATGAAGTATCAGAAATAGAAAATAAGAAAACAATCCCATGTACAATTGCATCAAAAAGAATAAAACACCTAGGAATAAATCTAAGTAAGCAGGTTAATGGTCTGTACTTAAAAATCTATGATGCCTATGAAAGAAACTGAAGATGAAACAAACAAATGTAAAGAGATACTGTGCTCTTAGATTGGAAGAGTTAATATTAAAATGACCATACTACCCTGGAAATCTAAATCCAGTGAAATCCCTATCAAAATAACAATGACATTTTTCACTGAACTAGAACAAATAATTCTAAAATTTGTATAGAAACACAAAAGACTGCAACTAGCCAAAACAACCTTGAGAAAGAAGAACAAAGCTGGAGGCTTTATGATCCCTGATTTCAAGCCATACCATAAAGCTACAACAATCAAAACAGTAAGGTACTGACACAAAACAGATACATAGATCAATGGGACATAATAGAGAGCCCAGAAATGAACTCACAATAATATAGTCAATTAATTATGACAAAAAAATAAGAATATACAGTGCAAATATATAGCCTCTTCAATAGACGGTGTTGGGGAAACTGGACACATATATGCAAATGGATCAAACTGGACTAATTTCTCATACTATATACAAAAATAAACTCAAAATGGATTAAAGACTTAAATGTAAGACCTGAAACCATAAAACTTCTGGAAGAAAACATAGGCAGTACAGTCTTTGACATCAGTCTTAGCAATATTTTTTTTGGATATGTCTTCTCAAGAAAGGGAGACAAAAGCAAAAATAAACAAATGGTACAACATCAAACTAAAAAGCTTTTGTACAGCCAAGGAAACTATCAACAAAACAAAAAGATTGCCTACTGAATAGCAGAAGATATTAGAAAACAATATATATGATAAGGGGTTAATATTCAAATATAGAAAGAACTCATACAACTCAACATTGACACACACACACACACACACAAACAATGAAAAATTGAGCAGACAACCTAAATAGACATTTTTCCAAAGAAGACATACAGACAGCCAACAAACACATGAAATCATGTTCAATATCACTAATCATCATGAAAGTGTAAATCAAAGCCACAAAATATCACCTCATACCTGTTAGAATGGCTGTTATCAAAAAGTCAACAAAGATCAAGTGTTAGCAAAGATGTGGAGAAAAGGAAACCCTAGTGCACTGTTGGTAGGACTGTAAATTGATGCAGTCACTATGGAATGCATTAAGTAGCTTCCTCAAAAATTTTTAAAATATGACTACCATGCAATCTAGCAATTCCACTCTTGGGTATTAATCTGAAGAAATTGAGAACACTAAATCAGAAAGATATATGCCCCCATTTTTCATTTCAGCATTATATTATGTATATATGTTATGTTATATATATATATAGTAATACATAATGTTATATATATATATATATATATATATATATATATATATATACACACACACACACACACACACATAATGGAGCATTACTCGGCCATAAAGAAGTATGGACTTTTTCCACTTGCTACCACATAGTTGGACCTAGAAAATATGTTAAGTGAAGTAAGTCAGACAGAGAAAGCCAAATATCATAAGATTTCTCTTATAGGTTGAATTAAAAGACAAAAGAAACAAACAACACATAAACAAACTCACAAATACAGTGAACAAACTTGTTGGCAGATAGGATGAGGGTGTGGGGATGAGTAAAATAGGTGAAGCATATTAAGAAGTACAAACATCCAGTTATAAAATATATGTCAAAGGATTAAGTACAACATGAGGAATGTAGTTTAGTACTATAATAACTTTTTATGGTGACAGATGGCATCTAGATTTATTGTGGTGCTCATTTTGAACTGTATAAAAATTTAAAATAACTATATTGTGCACCATGAACTAACATAGTTTTACAGGTCAATCATACTTCAAAAACGAACAAGCAAACAGATAGATTCATAAAAAGAGATCAGATTTGTGGTTACCAGAGGCTTGTGATGTTGGGAAGGAGAATTGAATGAAGGTAGCCAAAAGTTTAGAAGATGAATAACTATTAGGGATATAATGTACAACATGATAAGTATAATTAACACTGCTTTATGTTATATAAGTTAATAACAGAGTAAATATTCAGTTCTCATCACAAGGAAAAATTTTTCTTTTATTTTGTATCTACATTTGTTGGATATTAAATAACTTATTGTGGTAATTATTTCATGATGTATTTAAGTAAAATCATTATGCTGTACCCAAACTTATAAAATGCCGTATGTGAATTATGTCTCAATAAAACTGGAAAGAAAGAAAAAAAGCAACACCAATTGTTAAGGTAGAATAAAAGTAAATTAGCAATTACAAAGTAATATAATAAATACTATGCTAAAGTACTATGAGATCACTTGTCTCAGTTGGAAGCTCTTCTAGGAAAGTTGAAGACCTTTTCATCTGAATTTAATATTCTTCATGCTGGAGGCTATTCATATTTCAAAACCGCATGATTGAGTTTTCCAGGAAGCACCAGAGCTACCTCTGAAAAAATTAATGCTTCCAAAATTAACCAAAGTTATTAGGATATTTTCTGTGAAAAAAATAAGATCAGTATTTCTTATTATTGAAATAAGTGGTAAGAATTGGTGATTTAACCATATCAAGGGTAGAGACAGAATGAAACGTGAATAATTATTCTGATGATAAAATGAGACATTTTATCTGAAAGTAATTTGAAACGTAATAAAATAAATTTTACATTCTCACTAAATTTCTATAATCTAATATTTTAAGGAAGTGGAGATAAGTGCTAGTAAATAATTTAATATTTCTGATATTAATTACTCTAACTCAGGTATTCTGCCTGATATCTTTTCCTGTGTTCTACTTCTTATTACCTAGAGAAAATAAAATGTAATAAATTGTTCACATATACTCCCACCACATGCAAAAATTCTGGCCCCCCAAATAAATTCCTTTTTAAAAAACCCCAAAATAAATATATTTTAAGGAAACGTGGAAAGACATAAAACTATCTTATTACCCATATCACCTTGATAATCTCAACTATGAATATTTTAGTTAAATAATTTAACAATACTGGGATCCAGCACTCTAATATTTGTAAATGGCTAACTTGCACTGTTTTTACCAAATGTATTCACAAATAGCCCATGTCACATTACCATGCATATTCTGATTTTGCTTCACATTCATTTGGGGATTCTTCTGTTGGCCTGTTTTATAAGCAGATTCAAAAACAATAAGATAACCCTGACTGTAAATGTATCAGTGACCTTGATAGTTATAAAATCTCTGTGTTTTTGTGTCAAGTGGAAGTCCAGTTTTTTTCCAGTTTCATATAATTCAACAAAAAATAGTGCTAGAGTAATACTGCAGAAGAAAGGTATAAATTGTTACACTCCTGCCAGATATTAATGATGTATTAGCAAGAAATAGCACTTTTACTCATGGCAGATGAAAGTACCTATCTAAGATTACCAGTGAGAAGAAAACAATGATTAAAAGTTCTACTTCAAAATAAAGTATCTGGATTAGATATCATTTCAGTGACATGTAAGGCTGGTAATATATTAGTAAAATCATGGTTTTTGCTTCTTTTTTTTTTCTTAGAAGTTTGGAGATTTAGTAACTGAATTCACCTTGATAGGATTGGAAATTTTAGAGGGCTGTTGACTTCTCAGAGTATCACAGCCTATCATATAAATGTAATGCATGAAAATTTATAAAGATAAGAGGCAGGCACTTTTATAGTCTTACTGAAAGAGATACTTCCTAGATACTTGCTAGATGAAATTAGAGTATCTGGAAACTTGATTCTATTTATTGACTCACAGCGGATATGAATAATACGAATAAACTTCACTTGGAAATGAAGTAAATAAACTGAAACTAAAGATTTTTCAATAGTGTAGGAAGGGAAAATCTTTTCAGATATAAGGGAAAGTGTTCTACAAGAAACAAATGAAATAAAAAGAATTAAAAAGTAGATGTTATATGATTTTAGGTTCTTTTCTGTCAGGAAAAAAAATTAATAAATCAGTCATGCAGAACTGAAACTGTCACTCATCTTTGCATGTTGCCCCTGCCAAGTATTTCTAAATCTATTTTCTAAAATTGACATCCTCTAATTCTGCAAAATTTATCTCCATTTCAACAATTGAAGCCATAGGATACAATCTAGACATTGTTATCATTCTGAACTGTTCTACTAATATAACATAGAACTATGTACTTCTCTGAACATATTCTTTGGATATCTTTGCATATCTCTGTTTCACTATTATGAGGTATTCCAAATGTTTAGTATTCTTCTTTGACTACCAAACTTACCTGTAAAAATTTATTCTGTGGCTATTGCATTGAAAAAAATAGAGATTATCCCTCATGAAACTAATCAATTATATTTAGCTCAGTTATTAAATGGCTTTACACATTTATTTCACCATTATCTGACTTGTTCCTCAGGCAGACAGACCATCTTCACTATTTTTCAAGGACAATTTTCCAGAGATATCTGCAGAACTGTAGGCTTATATATCAAACTGCCTTTTCGATATCTCCACCTGGATGTTAAGACACTTCCAAACTTTTCATGTTCAACAATGAACTTCTGATTTTCTCCACACATAAAACCTGTTCCACCCATAGGTTTCTCATTCTCATCAATGATAACTCTATATTTCCAACTGTTTAGAACAAAAACATTGGAGTCATTCTTGAATCCTCCTTTTTATTTATAAACTGCTTTAATTTGGCAAGAAATCTTGTTGGTTCTATCATGAAAATATATGCATATATAAATACAGTATCGTGTCAAATATAATTTCATGATTTCAATTATTGAACTCTGGTTAAAGAAAACATTCTTGTTTTAGGAAAAGGATAAGAAACAAAAATTTGAAAAATAACATATATTATTCTACAGGAAAAAATAGTCCATAATCAACATTTTCCTCATTCTATTCATTGCTAATCCCCTAGTCTCAGCCGTCATCACTTTCACTTCAATTATCTGAATAGCTTTCTCACTAGTCTCCTTGGATCTACCTAATGAGTCTCCATAGTTCTCAGACTTTATTATGAAAGCTACCATAAGGATGTTTCAATTTTATAATTCAAAGTATGTTAATCCTCTGCAATAAACTGCAATTGTTCCCCATTTCACTCAGGATAAAAGTCAAAGTCTAAACATGACTTAAAATATCTTGCATATTCTCATTCTTCATTATGTTTCTGGTCTCATATCATTCTATTCCTTACCTCTCTCAGGCTATGCTAAGCTCAGAGGCAGTGTGAAGGCAGTGGACCACTGGGGTGGTAAATACCTATGTACCATCAAAAAAAAAAAAAAAAAATATATATATATATATATATATCGTCTTACATATCCTAGCTCTAGAAACATCACATTTTGGTAAAAACTACCTAAAACTATTAGGCAGATGGATACTCAAGACTAATATGGCAAAAAAGAATTCCTTGAATGCCTGTATTTCCAAATCATAATATTTACAACAATTTTGTGTATTTAAAAAAGTGTATTTTATCTGCTCTTAAATCTTAAACTTTGATCTTAGGGACCTAGGCAAGTATTGTACACTATAGGATTCATAATGTTAGTTTAATTAATATCTACTCCTTTAACACAAATATTCTCTCTCTTAAACTTCTTTAATTAACGAATGCTTTGAAGCTTTCTGGATTTGGACTGTTCAGATATGTATGCGTACACACAAGTACCTATTTACTATAGCCTAAGGGCAAAAAACCTTCTCTCCTTTACCAGAAATAGAACTCTGGATGCCGCAGTAAACTAAATTTACTTACTCAGCTTAAGTGATTTAGAAATAAAGATGATATTTATTTGTTTGGGTTCCATGTACAAATATACAACTGTATCTACTCAGTACACCCAAATTATAAAACAAAATATATTAGAATAGGATGAGGCTGATGAGATAAGGATCCTTAAGAAATGTTAAGAATTTTAGGTATTATTTATTTGCTTATTTATTGACTTTATTTATTTACTTACTTGTATTTGACAGTGTACTTCTCTTTTATCATAATTAAGGAGTCTCTTCCCTTTAAGGTCTTGATCAAATATCTCCTCTTCTATTAAATATAATTCTCCCTTTATTTACCAACAATATTTCCCAGACATTTCCAAAAGATTTTGCACATATTTTTCATATAAGGCTTATCCTACTAAATTTTACTTAAAACATTAATGTATCTATCAAATCACTTCAATGCCTGCTACTTGAACAAATGTGATCATTTGAATATTTTATTTTCCAGTAAATATTTTATTTCCTTTTATTTTATGAAATATGTAATACAATTATTCTCATTATTTTTTATTTATTTTTTAAGTTAAGAAGCAGTGTAAGCTAACCTTACTCTATCCATAGCAAAGAAAGATGCTTTTAAATTGGTAATGGTTTTCTTTTCCAGAAAATTGGTGCCAGGTCCATTGTAGGTCAGCATACTCTTTGTGAAATCATTTTCCTGCATATGTTTTTTCCCAAAATGCTTAGATATTTGAACAGCTTAGGGTATATCTACACAGGTGGAATAATTACTCCTAAAACCCCATTCAGAAATATATTTTCAGACCCTGAGAAACATGTAGAAAAGTGTCAATGTCAACTGTGGAAACTGGAAATTCTTTAAACGGAAATAAATTTCCTGAGTACAAGAAAAAAAAAATTTCCCATTTGATCTCCGTAGAGTTAGGTTTCATAGGGAAAGTGTTAGCTGAGTCATGACCAAAAGGATTTAAAAATCACTAATGGGGCTTCCCTGGTGGCGCAGTGGTTAAGAATTCACCTGCCAATGCAGGGGACACGGGTTTGAGCCTCGGCTTGGGAAGATCCCACATGCTGTGGAGCAGCTGGGCCCGTGTGCCACAACTCTGAGCCTGCAATGTAAAGCCTGTGGGCCACAGCTGCTGAGGCCCGTGTGCCACAGCTGCTGAAGCCCACGCACCTAGAACCCATGCTCCACAGCCATAGAGGCCACTACAATGAGAAGCTCTCATACCACAACGAGGAGCAGTCCCCGCTCTCAGCAACTGGATAAAACCTGCGTGTAGCAGTGAAGACCCAATGCAGCCAAAAATTAAATAAATGAATTAAAAATAAGGAAAAGAAGCCATTAAAAAATAATAATAATTTAAAAAATCACTAATGATAAATGGATTACTTTATTCAGATAAATGGAAATTATAAATAATGTGTAATATTTATTGTTAACAAATGTTTCAGAACTTTTAGAAAATAACAATGTCTTGTTTAGTGTGTATTACAAATAAGTTATTAAAATTGTGTTTGTATTGATGAATTCACAGGCCATTATCCACCATGCATCTGTTATTTAACAATGCTTATAAATAATCTTGTCAGTATTAGAAATAAACAGAAGTTAAATTAATAATGCATTACTTACCCAAATTTACCTTGCTTCAATAAAGCTTTTTCTTTGGCATACAGTAGGTAATTGATAAGTGTATATATATATATATATATATATATATATATATATATATATATCATAGTAAGTTAAACAAATAAGAACCATCATGTACAACTTTTTCTATGCTTGCCCTTATGAAACTGTTCACACTTGCCTCCGTGATAAAATCTAGGACAACTCTTAACAATTCTTCAATTCCTCTGAGTAATAAAAATTCCTCTTTTCATTTTAAGTCACAAAAGTATTGCCATGTAATCAATACAGTTCAGTGTAATGAGCAATCTCTAAATTTCAAGTTATGTCTTCTCACTTTGTCTAGCTCAAGCCTGGGTAAGTCTCTTCTCTCTTTATCTAGTTCTACTATTTAGCTTTCCTCAATACTTCTGGTGACTTCAGAGTTGAAAGGAGATAACAAAACAGGAGAGGTAAAGTGCCTTTTTAGGTCCTCCTTTCCTGGTATCAATGTAATTAGGCTTTGTTACCTCTGGCCTGAGAAGTCACCAAGCTGACATACCCTTGGCTTGGGAAATAATAAAAGCTATCAGCTTTTTTGGAGTTTATTTGTGAGTTATTTAGAGACATCCAGTGGGGATATTTGACTAGACTTTCTTTGACATGTGTAATTTATTTTCTTTCTGTTGATCACTTACATTTCTTCTCTCAGCACTTAAAACATTGGCATTTTTGGCTACCTTATTTTTTAAGGGGTGACAGGGAATACCTTTCTTAAACAAGCTCATGGAAGTGATTTAAAATGCCTATAACTTTTTATTCTCTGCTATGTGATATATATATATATATATATATACACACATAGTAACAAAACCAAAGAAAACCAAAACAAACAAGCAAGCAAGCAAATACCCGGCAATAATAGCAAAAAGAAAATGACAAAAATTGAATAAAAATCATACTTTCTTTCCTCTGCAGTCAGTGAAGATACAAGCTAGTAAGGATTGACTGTAATGCATAATTTAAATATAAAATCTTTGTTCCAAAGGAAGGAAAAAAGGACTATTAAAGATACTAATTATAAAAATTTTTTTCTTCCATAGTTTTTCTGTCTCCCTGTCATGATATTGTTTATTTGCTATTAAATGTCAATTTCTCCCAAACACTGGGATACTCAGTGGCTGCATTTAGACCATCACAAGCACCTGGGGACCTGACCCCCAACTCAATGAACAGCCAACTTGTTGCTGGGTTCCCTCTCCTGTAAGCTGCTAGACTAGACCTGGGTCCATCACACCTACCCATGGCAGACAAGCAGCCACCAAGGGATTATGATCTCAACACCAAGCTATGCTGAGTCCTTGGATCATGGGTGTATGAGGAGCGCAGTCTTTCAAGTCACTAACTGAACATGCTGTGCCATTGCCAGCCCAGAGCATGATGACTACAACATGTTCCATCCCAAGATGCCACAGGATGTATGCTCCAAAACTAGACAATCTTCATGACGAAGTCCACATCCTTATTTCAGACAGACAACCAAAATAGAACATTGGGTTCCCAAAGGCAATATGACTTGGATGTCACCCTGGCTACTGGAAGTGGAAACTGAACAGGGGCGGTAAGTAGGAGGCTGGGAGGGCCCATGAACATTAGGAGTAAGAAGCTAACTTCCAAGAACCCATCTCAGGGAAGTGTCAAGATGCAGGGCCACAAGTGAGGATCGAAATCCCTGGGGCAGAGTTAAAAACAATGAACTAGATTTGCATATTGTACTTTTCATAGTTTTTTGACATAGTTAAATGAAAAAATAAACAGGATGAGATTTATAATACAATACAATATATAAAAATTAAACATTAACAGTGAGAAAAACTATTTCTTATGGATAACTTATAGATAAATAAACACTGAAGGTAAAAACAAAAAAACAATCCCTGGGGCAAGCTCCATTGTCCTATGGATTACACTTCTAAACACAGATTCAGGATTAACATTATGAGTTTCAACATGTTGACCACAGAGAATTAAGCCCTAAGTATAAGTCCCTCCTAAATGTGGGGCCCTGTGAAACTCCACTGGTCATTGAACTTGAAACAGCCCCTGACAAGAGTTTGGTGAAATTCTCTCACTCTCCCTCTCTTTCTCATGAGCTCACTCAGTTGAGCTTTCTTTTTCTCGCTCTTGGTTTTTTTCACTTATTTTCTCTCTCTCAATTTCTTCTGATACCTCAGGGTGAAACCTCTTGTCTTTAGATTCTCTAAGAATTGTAAGATCATAATTCAGTACACCTACAGAGTTTTAAATTTCACTCTATAAGGCAGAGGTCCCCAACCCTTGGGGTATGGACCAGTACCAGTCTATGGCCTGTTAAGAACCGGGCAGTACAGCAGAAGGTGAGTGGTGGGCGAGCACGCAATGCTTCATCTGCCACTCTCCATTGCTCCTCATTGCTCGCATTACTGCCTGAACAATCCCCCAGTCCCCTGTCCGTGGAAAACTTGTCTTCCATGAAACCAGTCCCTCGTGGCAAAAATGTTTGGGACTGCTGCTATAAGGGATTCACTTAAACCTCTCTTAATAGGCTTGGGAAAGGAAGGAAGGAGAGGCAAGACTCACACCCCTTCCCTCCTGAGAATGGAGTGAAAGGTAGATAGAGATTTGGACTCACAACACACTGACAAATCTCTCCAAATAACATTCTGACTTTTAATTTCCAAATTATTCTTTCAATTATAGATCACAGTATGTAGTCAAATGAGAATGACCACATTTGCTAAAATCCACCTTCCCTGTAAATGTTTGTTTAGTACCTAATATTACAATAAGTTAGAGCATTTAGCCTCTATACTCATGGGATTGCCTCATTCAAGACCAAGATATCCTTTAAATATGTACATACATGTATTAACATAAAAGTAAGTGTAAAGAGGTGGAATCAAGATGCTTGAGTAAGAATACCCTGAGCTCATCTTCGCCCCAAAACACAACACAACTACAATTATGTATACAGCAACTCTCTCTGAGAATGATCTGAAGACTAACAGAATGACACTTCTATAACCAAGATGATAAAGAATGGTAGATATGGTAGAAGGGAAGGAGAAGTGATCTATCAGGACCCACACCCCTGGCAGTTGACTCATAAAAGGAGTGAATATCACAGGCTAGGGGATCCTCTCTAAGGAGTGAAAAGTTTGAGCTCTACTTTGGGCACTCCAGCCTTGGGGTCCAGCACTGGGAAAATGAGTGGCTAATTTGAAAACCATTGGGACTTACCAGTAGACTGTATGAAACTAAGACTCCACTCTTGAAGAGTACACACAGACTTGCTTGCTCCCAGTGTTAGTGCAGAAGCAGCAGATTGAAAACTGCCTGGTGCTCTGGCTGGTCTGCCAGGATCTCCCAAGGATCCCTCTCACATTGCATGGAGCCCCTTCTCCAGCCCCTCCTGCTACAGCACTGCTCACAATGAAGGCAGACACTGCAATCTGTGCAGGGGAGAAGTGGGGCTAGCTCAGACTTGTGGCTCCAGCCCCTGGGGACCCAGCTTCCACCCCAACCAAGTCAGAGGACACCATTGTGTCAGGAAGAAACAAAGCTAACTTAGATTTGTGCCTCCAGCCCATTGGGCTCCATCCCTACTCCTGACCAAAGTGGGAACTGCCATCACACCAGGGAGAAACAGAGCTAGCTCAGATTTGCAGCTCCAGATTCTTGTGTCCTGACTTCATTCTTGACCAAAACAAAGAATCATATCATGCTGAGGAGAAGCAAAGTTACCTCAGATTTTTGGCTCCAGACCATGGAGCCCCATCATGGCCCTGACAAAGATGGAGACTACCATCTGTGTAGGGGAGAAGCAGAGCTAGCTCAAAATTTTGGCTCCAGCCACTTAGACTCCAGCTTCACCCTCAATCATGGTGGTTACCACCACTGCACTGAGGAGAAGCCCACCTCTCTCAGGGCTCCTGCTCAAGCCCCTTGATACCAAGCTATGCTCCCCATCAGGGTAGTGACTGCCATTGAGGCTGAGAGAAGCCCTGGCTCACACCTGATTCCAGCTCTAGCCCTTCTGACACCAGCTCTATACCCTACAAAGGTGATGACTATCAACACACACCAGTAAAAGTTGTGGCCAGTACACAGTTCAGACTCTCCCACCAAACCCACTCAGCACACATAGACTATATAGGGATGCTTCTACACAAGAGCATGCTTTCAAGGACAAGATAGAATTGTTTTTCATAATTTCAAGAGTCAAACATAGAAATGTAAACATAATGAAAGGACAGAGGAATATGTTCCAAATAAAAGAACAAGATAAAAACCCAGGTGCGAAGGAAAATAATGAAATGGAGATAAGCAATTTACCTAACAATTAATTCAAAGCAATAGTAATAAGAGTGCTGATTGAATTTGGGAAAAGAATAAAGAAACACAGTGAGAACTTCAACAAAGTATTAGAAAATATAATAAAAGAAACAATCAGTGCTGAAGAATATGATAAATAAAATGAAAAATATATGAGGAATTAACAGTAGATTAAGTAATAACAGAAGAATGCATAAGTGAAACAATATTCTAACATGTGCATTGTTGGGCCCAAGAACATACTAACATGTGCACTGTGGGGACCAAGAAGAAAAAGAGAAAAAATATATTTGATTAAATTATGGCTTAAAGTTGAAGAAGAAACCAAAGATCCAGGTCCAGGAAGCACAGAGTCCCAAAAAAGAAGAACCCAAAGAGACCCACACCAAGACATATCATGATTAAAATGACAAAATTTACAGACAAGAGAGAATTGTAAGGCAGCAGGAACCAATAAAGAATCACATACAAGGGAACCCCCATAAGGCTATCAGCTGAATTTTCAACAGAAACCTTGCAAGTCAGAAAAGAGTGGTATGATATATTTAAAGTGTTGAAAAGAAAAAAGAAAAGAAAAAGAAAAAACAAACTACAATCAAGGATATTCTACCCAGCAAGTTTATCATTTAGAATTGGAGAAGAGATAAAGAGTTTCCCAGACAAGCAAAACTAAGAGTTCATCACTACTAAATTGGCCTTACAAGAAATGTTAAAGAGTCTTGTTTAAGTGAAAAAGAAAAGACCATAAAAAGAAATATGAAAATATTAGAAGGAAAATATCTCACTGGTAAAGGTAAATATAAAGTAAAAGCAGCCAATCAACAACTATAATAAGCTAGTACAAATATTAAAAGACAAAAATTGTAAAATCAACTCTAACTACAATAAACAGTTGAGGGATATGTGTAAAGATGTAAATATGACACCAAAACATAAAATAGAAGGAGGGAGCAAAAATGTAAAGCTTTATAATGTGTGAACTTAAATGACTATAATTCAAAGACAAGTAAATATATTTATAGATTGTTATAAATGAACCTCATGGTAACCACAAATCAAAAACCTACAATTGATGCACAAAATCAAACATATAGGAGCCCAAACATAATATTAAGGAAGATCATCAAACAACAAAGAAAGAGAATAAAAGGAAAAGAAAATAACAGAGAACTACAAAAACAACCAGAAAACAAGTAACAAGATGACAATAAGTATATACCTAACAATAATCAGTTTAATGTAAATGAAATAGGTGTCCCAATCAAAAGGCAAATTGTGGCTGATTGGAAAAAAAAAGACCCATCTATATTATGCATACAAGAGATTCACTTTAGAGCTAAAGACACACACAGATTGAAAGTAGAGGAATAGAAAAAGATATTTCATGAAAATAAAAATAAACAAAAAAGCCAGAGTGGCAATATTCATATAAGACAAAATAGAATTAAAAAAAAATCTTTCACAATAGACAAAGAGAGACATTTTACAATGATAAAGGGTCAATCCAAGAAAAGGAGATAATAGTTGTAAACATATATGACCCTAACATAAGAGCACCTAAATTTATAAAAGAAATATGAGCAGATATAAGAGGATATATTGACAGTAATACAATAAGAGTAGGGGACTTTAATATCCCACTAACAACAATGGCTAGATCATCCAGATGGAAAATCAGTAAGAAAACTTTTGTCTTAAAGGACACTCTACACCAGGTGAACTTAATAAATATTTAAAGAATATTCCAACCAAAAAAAACATAATACACATTTTTTTTCAATTGCACAACATGTTCCATGATAGATCACAGGTTAGGTCACAAAATAAGTCTCAATATATTTAAGAAAGTTGAAATCATATTAAGCATCTTTTCTGACAGCAGTGGTATGAAACTGAAAATCAATTATAGGAAGAAAACTGGATAAAAACACAAATGTGGATACTGAACAACATGCTACTAACAAATAAATGATCAATAAAAAGTCAAACAGGAAATTTAAAGAATACCTTGAGATAAATACAAACACAATTTTTCAAAACCTATGGGATGCAGGAAAAGCAGTTCTAAGAGGGAAGTTTAGAAAAATGCAAGCCTACCTCAAGAAACAAGTAATATCTCAACATAACTTTCCATCTAAAGGAATTAGAAAAAGAACAAAGCTTAAATTCAGCAGAAAGAAGGAAATAATAAAGATGAAAGCAGAAATAAATAACTGAAACAGAGATTAAAAAAATAGGAAAGACTGGTGAAACAAAGAGCAGGATTTTTGAAACGCAAAACAAAATTGATAAAACTTTAAACAGACTCATTAAGAAAAATGAGAGCTCAAAAAATTTTTAAATGAAAAAGAAGTTACAACCAATAACACAGAAATACAAAAAAATCATAAGAAAATGTTATGAACAGTTTTATGATTGGAACACATCCAACAAATTGGACAACCTAGAAGAAACTGATACATTTCTATAAACATATAATCTTCCAAGACTGAATCAGGAAGAAGCAGAATATATGAACAGACCAATTACTAGTATCAAACTTGAGTCAGTAAACAAAACAAACAAAAAAACCAAAAAACAAAAGTCATAGGGAATTTCTACCAAATATTTAAAGAGATAATACTTGTGCTTCTCAAACTATTTTACAAAATGGACATAGACACTACAGAAAAGTAAAATTACAGGCCAATATCCTTGATGAACATAAAAATTTAAAATATTCAAAAAATATTAGCAATTCAAATTCAGCAACACATTAAAAGTATCATACATCACAGTTAAGTGGGATTCATTCCAGGGACACAAGAATGGTTCAATATCTGCAAACCAATCCAGGTGATACATCACATTAACAAAACAAAGGATAAAAAAACAGGATCATCTAAATAGATGCAAAAAGGAAGCATTTGAAACAAAAATAGCATCTATTCTTTATTAAAACTTTCAATAAAGTACAGAGGGAACATACCTCAACATAATTAAGGCCATTTATCACAAACACACAGTTCACATCACATTCAATGGTGAAAGGCTCAAAGTTTTTCCTTGAAAGTCAGAAAAAAGACAAGGATTCCCACTGTCACCATTCTATTCAACATAGTATTGGAAGTCCTAGCCACAGCAATCAGACTGGAAAATAAAATTAAAAGGCATCTACATTGAAAAGGAAGAAGTGAACTGTCACTACTTGTAGAGGACATGATACTATATAGAGAAAACCCCAAAGACTCCACAAAAAAACTACTCAATCTAATAAACAAATTTATTAAAGTTTCAGAATACAAGACTAACATTCAAAAACCTTTTGCATTTATAAACACTAACAATGGACTATCAGAAAGAAAAAAAATCAAGGAAGCAATCACATTTATAATCACATCAAAAAGAATAAAATACATAGGTATAAATTTAACTAACAAGGTGAAACAACTACTCTAAAAAATATGACATTGATGAGGGAAATTGAAAATGACACAAATAAAAAAGATATCCCATGTATATGGATTAGAAGAATTAATAGTGTAAATATTTCCAGACTAACTAAAGCAATCTACAGATTTAATACAACCTCCATTAAAATACACAGGGCATTTTTCACAGAACTAGAAAAAATAATTCTAAAATTTGTATAGATGTGCTCGCTTTGGCAGCACATATACTAAAATTTGTATAGAACCACAGAAGATCCCAAATAGCCAAAGCAATCTTGAGGAGAAAAAAATTATATTGAAGTATCACACTCCCTGAATTCAGACTAAACAATAAAACCTCAGCAATAAAAACATTATGGACAACTGCAAGCTCACAATAAGTATAACAATTCTGAGGAGAGGGGGAAGATGGCAGAAGAGTAAGATGCAGAGATCACCTTCCTCCCTACAGATACATCAGAAATACATCTACACGTGGAACAACTCCTACAGAACATCTACTATACACTGGCAGAAGACCTCAAGCTTCCCAAAAGTCAAGAAACTCCCCACGTACCAGGGTAGGGCAAAAGAAAAAAGAATAAACAGAGACAAAAGAATAGGGATGGGACCTGCACCAGTGGGAGGGAGCTGTGAAGGAGGAAAGGTTTCCACACATTAGGCAGCACTTTTGTGGGCAGAGACTGTGGGTGGTGGAGGGGGGATGCTTCAGAGCCATGGAGGAGAGAGCAGCCACAGGGGTGTGAAGGGCAAAGTGGAGAGATTCCTGCACAGAGGATCGGTGCCTACCAGCACTCACCAGCCTGAGAGTCTTGTCTGACCATCTGCTGGGGAGGGCGGGGGTGGGGGGGGCTGGGAGCTGAGGCTTGGGCTTCAGTTGGATCGCAGGGAGAGGACTGGCGGCATGAACACAGCCTGAAGGGGTTAGTGAACCATGGCTAGCCAGGAGGGAGTTCGGGAAAAAGTCTGGACCTGCCGAAGAGGCAAGAGACTTTTTCTTCCTCTTTGTTTCCTGGTGCACAAGGAGAAGGGATTCAGAGTGCCACTTAAAGGAACTCCAGAGATGGATGCAAGCCGCGGCTAACAGCAAAGACCACAGAGACGGGCATGAGATGCTAAGGCTGCTGCTTCCACCACCAAGAAGCCTGTGTGTGAGCACAGGTCACTATCCACACCTCCCCTCCTGGGAGGCTGTGCAGCCCACCACAGCCAGTGTCCCATGATCCAGGGACAACTTCCCCAAGAGAATGCACAGTGCACCTCTGGCTCATACAATGTCATGCTGGCCTCTGCCACCACAGGTTCACCCTGCACTCTGTGCCCTTCTCTCCCCCCAACCTGAGTGAGCCAGAGCCTGTGAATCAGCTGCTCCTTTAACTGTGTCCTGTCTGAGAGAAGAACAGATGCCCTCTGGCGACCTACATGCAGAGGCAGGGCCAAACCCAAAGGTGAACCCCGGGAGCTGTGTGAACAAAGAAGAGAAAGGGAAATCTCTCCCAGCAGCCTCAGGAGCAGCGGACTAAATCTCCACAATCAACATAATGTACCCTGCATCTGTGGAATACCTGAATAGACAATGAATCATCCCAAATTGAGGAGGTGGACTTTGAGAACAAGATATATTATTTTTTCCACTTTTCCTCTTTTTGTGAGTGTGTATGTGTATGCTTCTGTGTGAGATATTGTCTGTATGGCATTGTTTTCACCATTTGTCCTAGGGTTCTGTCTCTCTGTTTTTTGTTTGTTTACCTTTTTTTAATTAAATTTTTTTCTTAATAATTATTACTTTATTTTAATAACTTTATTTTATTTTACCTTACATTATTTTATTTTATTTTACCCTGTTTCTTTCTTTCTTTCTTTCCTTCTTTCTTTCTTTCTTTCTTTCTTTCTTTCTTTCTTTCTTTCTTTCTTTCTTTCTTTCTTTCTTTCTTTCCTTCTACATTTTCTCCCTTTTATTTGGAGCTGTGTGCATGAAAGGCTCTTGGTGCTACAGCCAGGAGTTAGTACTGTGCCTCTGAGGTGGGAGAACCAACTTCAGTACACTGGTCCACAAGAGACCTCCCAGCTCCATGTAATATCAAATGGTAAAAATTTCCCAGAGATCTCCATCTCAACACCAAAACCCAGCTTCACTCAATGACCAGAAAGCTACAGTGTTGGACACCCTATGCTAGACAACTAGCAAGACAGGAACACAGCCCCACCCATTAGCAGAGAGGCTGCCTAAAATCATGATAAGTCCACAGACACCCCAAAAAACACCACTGGACGTGGACCTGCCCACCAGAAAAACAATATCCAGCCTCATCTACCAGAACAGAGGCACTACTCCCCTTGAACAGGAAGCCTACACAACCCACTATACCAACTTTAGCCACTGGAGACAGACACCAAAAAAAATAGGAACTATCAACCTGCAGCATGTAAAAAGGAGACCCCAAACACAGTAAGTTAAGCAAAATGAAAAGACAGAAAAACACACAGCAGATGAGGAACAAGGTAAAAACCCAACAGACCTGACAAATGAAGAGGAAATAGGCAGTCTACCTGAAAAAGAATTCAGAATAATGATAGCAAAGATGATCCAAAATTTTGGAAATAGAATAGAGAAAATGCAAGAAACAATTAACATGGACCTAGAAGAACTAAAGAGGAAAGAGGCAATGATGAACAACACAATAAATGAAATTAAAAATACTCTAGAAGGGATCAATAGCAGAATAACTGAGGCAGAAGAAGAGATAAGTGACCTAGAAGTTAAAAAAGTGGAAATTACTGCAGAACAGAATAAAGAAAAAGAATGAAAAGAACTGAGGACAATCACAGAGACCTATGGGACAACATTAAATGCACCAACATTAAAATTATAGGGGTCCCAGAAGAGGAAGAGGAAAAGAAAGGGACTGAGAAAGTATTTGAAGAGATTATAGTTGAAAACTTCCCTAATATGGGAAAGGAAATAGTTAATCAAGGCCAGGAAGTAAGAGAGTCCCATACAGGATAAAACCAAGGATAAACGCACCAAGACACATATTAATCAAACTGTCAAAAATTAAATACAAAGAAAAATATTTAAAGCAGCAGGGAAAAATAGCAAATAACATACAAGGGATTACCCATAAGGTTAACAGCTGAACTTTCAGCAGACACTCTGCAAGCCAAAAGGGACTGGCAAGACATATTTAAAGTGATGAAAGGGAAAAACCTACAACCAAGATTACTCTACCCAGGAAAGATCTCATTCAGATTTGATGGAGAAATTAAAACCTTTACAGACATGCAAAACCTGAGAGAGTTCTCCACCACCAAACCAGATTTACATCAAACAATAAAGGAACTTCTCTAGGCAAGAAACACAGGAGAAGGAAAAGACTTACAATAACAAACCCAAAACAATTAAGAAAATGGGAATAGGAACATACATATCGATATTTACCTTAAATGTAAATGGATTAAATGCTCCCACCAAAAGACACAGACTGGCTGAATGCATACCAAAACAAGAACCATATATATGCTGTCTACAAGAGATGCACTTCAGACCTAGGGACACATACAGACTGAAACTGAAGGGATGGAAAAATATATTCCATGCAAATGGCAATCAAAAGAAACCTGGAGTAGCAATTCTCATATTAGACAAAATAGACTTTAAAATAAAGATTTTTACAAGAGACAAAGAAGGAAACTACTTAATAATCAAGAGATAGATCCAAGAAGAAGATATAACAATTATAAATATTTATGCACCCAACATAGGAGCACCTCAATACATAAGGCGAATACTAACAGCCATAAAAGGGGAAATTGACAGTAACACATTCATAGTAGGGGACTTTAAACCCCCACTTTCACCAATGGACAGATCATCCAAAAGGAAAATAAATAAGGAAACACAAGCTTTAAATGATACATTAAACAAGATGGACTTAATTGATATTTATAGGACATTCCATCCAAAAACAACAGAATATACATTTTTCTCAAGTGCTCATGGAACATTCTATAGGATAGATCATATCTTGGGTCACAAATCAAGCCTTGGTAAATTTAAGAAGATTGAAACTGTATCAAATATATTTTCTGACCACAACCATATGAGACTAGATATCAATTACAGGAAAAGATCTGTAAACAATAAAAACACATGGAAGCTAAACAATACACTACTCAATAGCGAAGTCATCACTGAAGAAATAATAGAAAAAAGCAAAAAATACCTAGAAACAAATGACAATGGAGACACAATGACCCAAATTCTATGGGATTCAGCAAAAGCAGTTCTAAGACGGAAGTTTAAAGCAATACAATCCTACATTTAGAAACAGGAAACATCTCAAATAAACAACCTAACCTTGCACCTAAAGCACTTAGAGAAAGAAGAACAAAAAACCCCCCAAGTTAGAAGAAAGATAGAAATCGTAAAGATCAGATCAGAAATAAATGAAAAAGAAATGAAGGAAACAATAGCAAAGATCAATTAAACTAAAAGCTGGTCCTTTGAGAACATAAACAAAATTGATAAACCATTAACCAGACTCATCACGAAAAAAAGGGAGAAAACTCAAATCAATAGAATTAGAAATGAAAAAGGAGAAGTAACCACTGACACTGCAGAAATACAAAACATCATGAGAGATTACTACAAACAACTCTATGTCAATAAAATGGACAACCTGGAAGAAAGGGACAAATTCTGAGAAATGCACAACCTGCCGAGGCTGAATCAGGAAGAAATAGAAAATATAAACAGACCAATCACAAGCACTGAAATTGAAACTGTGATTAAAAATCTTCCAACAAACAAATGCCTAGGAGCAGATAGCTTCACAGGTGAATTCTGTCAAACATTTAGAGAAGAGCTAACACCTATCCTTCTCAAACTCTTCCAAAATATAGCAGAGGGAGGAACACTCCCAAACTCATACAATGAGGCCACCATCACCCTGATACCAAAATCAGAAGATGTCACAAAGAAAGAAAACTACAGGCCAATATCACTAATGAACATAGATGCAAAAATCCTCAACAAAATACTAGCAAACAGTATCCATCATCACACCTAAAGGACCATACACCATGATCAAGTAGGGTTTATTCCAGGAATACAAGGATTCTTCAATTTACACAAATCAATCAACATGATACACCATATTAACAAATTGAAGCAAAAAAAAATGTTCATCTCAATAGATGCAGAGAAAACCTTCGAGAAAATGCAACACCCATTTATGATAAAAATCAGGCAGAAAGTAGGCATAGAGGAAACTTTCCCCAATATAAGAAAGGTCATATAAGACAAACCCACAGCCAACATCATCCTCAATGGTGAAAAACTGATAGCATTTCCACTAAGATCAGGAACAAGACAAGGTTGCCCACTCCCACCACTCTTATTCAACATAGTTTTGGAAGTTTTAGCCACAGCAATCAGAGAAGAAAAGGAAATAAAAGGAATCCAAATCGTAAAAGAAGAAGTAAAGGTGTCACTGTTTGCAGATGACATGATACTATACATAGAGAATCCTAAAGATGCTACCAGAAAACTACTAGAGCTAATCAGTGAATTTGGTAAAGTAGCAGGATACAAAATTTGGTAAAGTAGCAGGATACCTTCCTATACACTAATGATGAAAATTCTGAAAGTGAAATTAAGAAAATACTCCCATTTACCTTTACAACAAAAAGAATAAAATATCTAGGAGTAAATTTACCTAAGGAGACAAAAGACCTGTTTGTAGAAATTTATGACACTGATGAAAGAAATTAAAGATGACACAAATAGTTGGAGAGATATTCCATGTTCTTGGATTGGAAGAATCAACATTGTGAAAATGAATCTACTACCCAAAGCAATCTACAGATTCAATGCAATCCCTATCAAACTACCACTGGCAATTTTCATAGAGCTAGAACAAAAATTTTCACAATTTGTATGGAAACACAAAAGAGCCCGAATAGCCAAAGCAATCTTGAGAACGAAAAACAGAGCTGGAGGAATCAGGCTCCCTGACTTCAGACTATACTACAAAGCTACAGTAATCAAGACAGTATGTACTGTCACAAAAACAGTAATATAGATCAATGGAATAGGATAGAAAGCCCAGAGATAAACCCACACACATATGGTCACCTTATCTTTGGTAAAGGCGGCAGGAATGTACAGTGCGGAAAGGACAGCCTCTTCAATAAGTGGTACTGGGAAAACTGGACAGATACATATAAAAGTATGAGATTAGAACACTCCCTAACACCATACACAAATATAAGCTCAAATTGGATTGAAGACCTACATGTAAGGCCAGAAACTATCAAACTCTTAGAGGAAATATAGGCAGAACACTGTATGACATAAATCACAGCAAGATCCTTTTTGACCCACCTTCCAGAGAAATGGAAATAAAAACAAAAATAAACAAATGGGACCTAATGAAACTTAAAAGCTTTTGCACAGCAAAGGAAACCATAAACAAGAACAAAAGACAGCCCTCAGAAAGGGAGAAAATATTTGCAAATGAAACAACTGACAAAGGATTAATCTCCAAAATTTACAAGCAGCACATGCAGCTCAATAACAAAAGAACAAACAACCCAATCCAAAAACGGGTAAAACACCTAAATAGACATTTCTCCAAAGAAGATATAGAGATTGCCAACAAACACATGACAGAATGCTCAACATCATTAATCATTAGAGAAATGCAAATCAAAACTACAATGAGACATCATGTCACACAAGTCAGAATGGCCATGATCTAAAAATCTAGAAACAATAAATGCTAGAGAGGGTGTGGAGAAAAGGGAACACTCTTGCACTGCTGGTAGGAATGTGAATTGGTACAGCCACTATGGAGAACAGTATGGAGGTTCCTTAAAAAACTACAAATAGAACTACCATATGACCCAGCAATCCCACTACTGTTCATATACCCTGAGGATACCATAATTCAAAAATAGTCATGTACCAAAATGTTCATTGCAGCTCTATTTACAATAGCCAGGAGATGGAAGCAATGTAAGTGTCCATTATTAGATGAATGGATTAAGAGGATGTGGCACATATATACAATTGAATATTACTCAGCCATAAAAAGAAATGAAACTGAGATTTTGTAGTTAGGTGGATGGACCTAGAATCTGTCATACAGAGTGAAGTAAGTCAGAAAGAGAAAGACAAATACTGTATGCTAACACATGTATATGGAATCTAAGAAAGAAAAATGTCATGAATAACCTAGAGGTAAGATGGGAATAAATACACAGACCTAATAGAGAATGGACTTGAGGATATGGGGAGGGGGAAGGGTAAGCTGTGGCAAAGTGAGAGAGTGTCATGGACATATATACACTACCAAACGTAAAATAGATAGCTAGTGGGAAGCAGCTGCATAGCACAGGGAGATCAGTTCAGTGCTTTGTGACCACCTAGAGGGGTGGGATATGGAGGGGGGGAGGAGGGATACGCAAGAGGGAAGAGATATGGGAACATATATATATGTATAACTGATTCACTTTGTTATAAAGCAGAAACTAATACACCATTGTAAAACAATTATACTCCAATAAAGATGTCAGAAAAAAAATTATGGTACCAGCACAAGAACAGATGCATAGTTCAATAGAACAGAATAGAGAGACCAGAAACATATGGTTAATTAATCCATGACAAAGGAGGCAAAAACATACATTGGGGAAATTAGAGTCTCTTCAATAAGTGGTGTTTAGAAAAATGGATAGGTATATGTAAAAGACTGGAATTTGAACACTTTCTTATACTATATAAAAAAATAAGCTCAAAGTGGGTTACAGACCTAAATGTAAGATCTGAAACCATAAAGCTCCTAGAATAAAGCATAGGCAGTAAGTTCTCCACTTAGTAATATTGTTTTTGGACACATCTCCTCAGGCAAGCAAAACAAAAGTAAAATGTTTTTTAAAAAGGAATTACTTCAAAAACCTTTTGCACATTCAAGAAAATAAAGAGACCACCTACTGAAGGGGAAAAGATATTTGTAAACAATATACCTGATAAGGGATTAATATACAAAATATACAAAAACTCATACAACTCAACATAAAAAAAAAAAAAAATTGGGCAGAGGACCTGAACAGACATTTCTCTGAAAAAGATATACAGATTTCCAACAGGTACATGAAAAATGCTCAAAATCGTTAATCATCAGGGAAATGAAAATAAAAACCACAGTGAGATATCACGTCACACCTGTCAGAATGGCTATCATAAAACACACAAGCAATAACAAATGCTGGAGAAAGTGTGGAGAAAAGGGAATCTTTATGCACTGCTGGTAGGAATATAAATTGGTACAGCCACTATGGAAAACAATATGGAGATTCATCTAATAAATAAAAATAGAACTACTTGTAATTCAGAAATTTCACTCCTGGATATTTATCCAAAGAACACTAAAGCTCTAATTCAAAAAACATTTGAACCTTAATCTTCATAACAGCACAATGAACAACTGCTAAGATATGGAAACAACCTAAGTGTCCATCAACAGATAAATGAATAAAAAAATTAATATTATTCAGCCATAAAAAATAATGAAATTTTGCCATTTGTGACAACATGGATGTACCTAGACAGTATTATGCTTAATGAAATACGTCAAATATAAATACTGTAATATTATTCCTTATACGTGAAATCTAAAAAAAAATAAAACAAATGGATAAATTTAACAAAACAGAAGCACACTCACAGATACAGATAACAAGCTAGTGGTTACCAGAGGGGAGAGGGATAGTGGGAATGGCAAAATAGGTAAAGGAGATTAAGTGGTACAAACTACTAGGTATAAAATAAATGTTACAAGGATACAATGTCCAGAACAATGAATACGGTCAATATTTTACAACTACTTTGTATGGAGTATATTTTATAAAAAAATATTAAATTACTATGTTATACACCTGAAACTAATATAATACTGTAAGTCAACTATATTTTATACTGTATAAATACTAAATAAAAGTAAGTATATAGTGTATGTTATATAACCATAGACTAAATTTTGCCATGAATAATAATCTCTTAAGTATAAACCACTCAATTTTGCACACACATTTTTGAAGATTCAAATTGTGTTTAGGGTAGTCAGAAAACCCAACATATACCTTTGCCCAATTCACCTCAAAATAATCAAATCAATTGACAGTAAGCTAAAGTGTTCATTGTCAATGCAGGTCTCTACCTTGGTTAGGGGCAGGATTGGGGCCCAAGCATTTGGAGCCACACTTCTGAGCTGGCTCTGATTCTCCCCAGTGTATGTGCCTGATGTCTATGGCAGTCTTTCCTGGTCAGAAGCAGAGTTGGGTTTGAGTGGTTGGAGCTGGACTTCTGAGCTGACTCCAGTTTTTCACTGGTGCCTGTGCAATGGCAATGTCAGTGTCTGCCTCAGGGAGCAGGAACAATGCAGAAGCATGAAGTTCTGGAACAGGAGCCTGGTGTGGACTGGGGAGACTGCTGGGGTGGTCCTGGCAGGCCTGCAGGAGCCCCATGTGGTTTTTAATCTTTTGCCTCTGCACTGGGGCTGGGATCAAGAAAGTCTTCTTGTACTCTTCAAGGACAGAGTCTTGGTTTCCCTATAGTCCTCCGGTAAACCCCACTGGTTTTCAACTGGCTAAGCAGGCTCATCTCCCTGAATCAGATAGTAAATATGGGGCTTGAACCCTTTGCTTCTCAGGGAGGATCCCCTAGCCTTTGATATCCTCTCTTCTTCTAAGTCACCAGCTAGGGGTGTGGGTCCCAAATAGATCTCTTCTCCTACCCTGCTACCAGACTCTGTGTAGCTCTTTGTGTACAAGCTTGCTTGTAGAAGAGCCCTTGGGCTAGTCCTCAGGTCATTCTCAGTGAGAACTGCTTTATATGTAGTTGTAGTTTTGATGTATTTGTCGGGAAGGTGAGCTCACGGTCTTCCTTCTCCATTATCTTGATCCCAACTAAAGAAATACTTTAGTATGTGCATTTATCCCATTTATTTTGATAATTTCCGAAGTTATTAAATATTTATTTAGTCTGTTTTGAGTTCTTTCAATTTATCTTGATTGGATAGGTTCAACATTTCAATACCTCTATATATGTTATGCAACTATTTTTCTACTTTACATTTTCCAGATCTACCTCCCTATATTTTATAACTTACTAAAATGTGTTTACGTTCAATAATAAGCTTATATCTCTTATTTTTTCCTAAAATCCTTAGTTTACTCATATTGTTCATTCTTCAGTAATTTCCTCCATAAATACTCCTCGAGACCCCAATATCCAAACTATTCTTTTAATAATTATTCAAGAAGTGTATTATGAGTTATTTTGAATTATTTTATTAATTTAATTTAATTTTTTTTAAAAAATTAGATGCTATAAAATATTTTTTCATTATAGATCGCAATGTTATATTGGTAAGTGCTATATGCAACTATTCTGTGGAGGAAGAAGGGAAATGAGATTAAGGAATGTAAATAAAGGAAAATAAATGATAAATTAGCTAAGTGATTAAGTAAATAATTTGAGGGGTTTTGCATGGGGCATGTTGGTAATGTGGCATAAACTGAAAATAAAGATTCACTCAAACTTCTGACCTTAGTTTCAAAAAGCAAAGCAAAGCTTATGAAAAAGTAATAAAATTTAAATACATATGGATGTTTTTGCTTTCCAAAAAACAGGAGAAGGAATACTGAAAACATAATTACTTTTTAAGTGTTCTCTTATTCATAAGAATTTTTAAAGCCTAAATATTCAAGCAAAGTTTAGGATTTATCTTTTTTTCTGTATTAAGAAATGTATCACCATATATGGCTTGAGAAAAAACACTTACAGAACATTTCTTACCTTGGTATAGATTAGAATTGCTAGAGCACTGAGAAAGAAGAAAATGACCTAAGTATATGTATGGGACAGGAACTGAGACGAGAGTTCCTGATGCAAGGGAAAATAAGATACAATCTTATCCCAAAAATTTATATCAAGAGGAATATAGATAAATGAACAAAGTAGATTCATTAAAAATAATACTACATTGAAATCACAATGGATAAAATGTTGTAAAGAATTGCTTTCTTTGTTTCCTAGCATCTGTATAAAATACATGTATAAAGATTGAATGAATAAATTTAGGACTCTGTAAAATTCCCTCTAAGGTTGAGAAACTGTTTTTCTCTTTTACTACTTTAAACCTAGTGCTTAACATATATTATATGTTAACATTATATGTTATATTATATGTTAACATATTTATATGTTGATTAACTAAGTCAAAAATTTCCCAGATAATGAGATACTGAATATGCTAGTCAAATTAGTAGCAGTTTAGGTTCTAATTAAAGATGACTTAACTCAATGTGTAACTTTTATTAGGCATAACATAATTCTAAAATAAGAGACAAAGATTGCCTGAAAAGACCCCAGGGATCAAAGAACACATATCTTTAACCCTCACATGAGGAGGGTTTGAAATGTTTAAACAGCTATTTCTAGTTCTTATTTCAGAGATTTTCTTTTCCTGTTGGAAGATTTTTTTCCAAATTTTATACAAATTGGACTCTTTTTTCTCTATTTCATATGACAGACACAACTATGAAAACTCTATTCTGGGGTAGAGATGAAAGAGTTTTAAAAATGGAGCTCCTATAGCCCCAGAGACACAATATAGATAGAGGTAATTCCCAGGAAAAAAAAATGGCAACCATAGCAACTGTACAGAGCACATTAAAGGCAGTACATATCCTTGAAGATCAGACTTGTTCAAACTAAGCAGTATCTGAAAGGAATTGTGCTACTTATAGCTACAAAATATAATTTCATAAAACTCTGCCCTTAATGTGTGAATTTGTTAAAAGATATGATCATAATTAGATTTAAAAACTTTGACACAAGAAGAAATTATATTTTTATATATTTAAACTTATATGAGATTGCTTAAAATTCTATTAGAAAAAACATAAACATATAAAAGTAATTTAAGATGGTAAAGGAAGACACATTTACATAGCATTTGACTCATTAAAAAGAACAGAAAGTAATTCAAATTGATAAATGTATTATATGCTGTTTGTAAATTTAGATGCATAACTCTCTCTAGATTATAACAGGAAAAGGAGGAAACGCTAAATGGGATAATGTGAGTAAGGTTTAATTGCAATTTTAATATTTACAAAGATGTAGTTTTTAATGGAAACAACAAGACTACTGCAGTAACTCAGGGCTGCTAGTAGGAAATCATTACCATCCCTAGGCCTGGAGGAGATAGAAAGGGGGCTAATCACATCAGAGACCAGATATCATGACTTAACAAACATATATCATAAAAGTCTGAAGGACAGAACATTGAATAAGGTCAGCAATCTTGAGATCAATATGATTTGAGTCAAGAATTGAATTCAGAAGCCTAAAGCAACTTTGTCAGAAGTTAGACAAAGAAATACTCTCATCTTTCTTTCACAATTTTTTAATGAGGTTTCCCATTGTCTGAACCTAGTTGAAACCCAGTGGTATAGAGCACTGCTGATGAAATAATACAGGTCATCTACCTTGGCCAAAGAGAAAGGCAGAGACAGATAATTAGGAAAAATAGAGGGATATAGAAAATATAGTCAGATCAAGCAACCACACTTAGAATAATTTTTAAGTTAATATTCACATAGTTTATTTCACAATATGTGCTGACATTCTTTTATTTAGAGTTTTCTCTGTTTGTTTAATTGAGGAAATCATATGTTAAAATATTCCCTCAGGTCCAAATGATGACTGCATTCAGGACACCAGTACTCCTATTAAAAAATTGTATCCAATGTCACTTTTTCTACTCTGGAAGTGCTTTTTCCTGGGTTCTCCAGAAGCAGACTCTGAGATGACAATTTGTTGACAAATCGTTTACTAAGGAAGTGTACCCACAGAAGAAATGGGGAAGACAGTAGGAGAAGCAGGCAGATTAGGAAAATAACCCAACCCAGGCTGTACTTTCTGCAGAGGGCTCAAGCCTCAGCCTGATCCTGTAGGGAGCTCTAGAGTATATATATACACACACACACACACACACACACACAAAACCACATATATAGGTATGGGTGTGTGTTTGTACAGAACAATTATATGTACATATATATAATATACAAATTTTGACCATGCTATATAAGATTTGTATAATCTGCTTTATTCATTTTAAATGAAATTCTATAATTTTATTATAACTTTAATAATTATTTGCTTAAAAAAGGACAACAGTTCAAATATAAGGGCCAAAATTTTGACTGTTTACTTAGGATAGATTCTTGAAATATCCTTGATCAAAGGAAATATTTTTCTAAGGGCTTCTGGTGCTTTATTCACAGAAAGTTTTCTATCCTACACAACAGTGTATGAGACTCATTCTTCCACTGCAGCTTTTCAGCACTAACTATCTGTTTGTGTTTTTCTTAATATTTCCTTATTTTACATATACAGAAAAAAATGATATGTCACAATTTAAATATGCAAATCTTTTATTTCTTGGACACTGGAACCATACTTTTGTTATTAGCAATTTGTATTTCTTCGTTTAAGTTCTTAGACAATTTTTCTACTGCTATGTTAGTGTGTTTCCTTCCTTTAGTCATTACGTCTCATATAATAAGGATAGTAATACATTAATCCTGTATCAGTCATATTTACTACATGCATGTTTTTACAAATATTCCATACTGTTACACTCTATAAATATTGTCACTAATATAAAAGTTTTTCCTATTAGTCAAAAGTTTATAAAACATACATTAAGAGTCTCCAGGAGTGCTGTAATTTGTTGTGACATCTAGCTGTCCAGGAACCACTTTTAATTCATATTCACTTGAACTCTGTACATTCTATCCACAGTTACCAGGGTCAGTTTACGAGTTTGTTCCAAAGTCAATTAATTTCACTCCACATGTATATGCCCAATTTTTTTCCTTAAAAATCCTTAAGGACAGCTAGAGTCAGACCAATATAAAAAAATGTTCTCCTAGAACTAGCAAGAGGTTAGAAAGTTTCTCATGGAACTAGCAAGAGATTAGAAACTTTGTTTGGTTTTTTGACGACAAAATAGATCGTTTCTCCATTTCATGAATACAAGTAATGGCAAGTACTTTCATGAATCCTTGCCCTATAAGAAAAAGCAAGAAATTTGCCTTAGAGAGGTCAATTATTTTAATGTCTTTTTAACGTTCATTTTGTGGCTCCGTATGTGCTGGATTAATTTGCACAAGAGCTATGTAGGGAAATGATACAAAACAGGCTGTTCTCTCTAATGTGAGTAAGCATAGAATAAAATAATTATAATTTAGTAATTTCTTGAATGATTTCAAATTTTATCTCTTTCGAGTGAAAATACTGCAAAGTATAAGATATTATTAATGTACACTGATGAACTTTTGTCTCATTTATTTCTCAAAGCTCAGCATTAAGTTTTCTTTTGTTCTTCTGCTTCTTTCATATTTGTGGTTGTACAAGGATGTTTTGTTCTGTTTCTTTATCTTTCATATAGGTTAGATGTAACAAATTTCCCACTTGTCTTAATTAGAAAACTAAGACTATATATATAGTCTAAGATTTTATATATATATATATATATATATACACACACAAATATATATATATATATATATATGCTCTTGTGTGCTAGCACCAGTATTCAAAATCCATCAGGCGTATATGATATATGTCACAGAATCACAAGAATTCAGCTAGATGTAAAGTTATAGCTATTTAGTGCAGCTCACTCCTCTAAAAATGAAAGGTTTCATAAGTCCATTGCATAAATTCTATGAACTATTGCTCTGCTATATAAGAAAACAGTAATCAATGTTCAGTGACCACTTTCTATATCAATGGGTGTTCTTTTTTATCCAGTTTCATTGAGATATAATTGACATAAAACACTGTGTAAGTTTAAGGTGTAGAATATAATGATATGACTTACATATATCATGAAATGATTATGACAATAAGTTTAGTAAAAATTGATCATCACTTATATATACAAAATTAAAGAAATAGAAAAAAATTTTTACTTGTGATGAGAACTCTTAGAATTTACTCTTAATAACTTCAATATATAACATAGAGCAGTGTTCATTATATTTATCATGTTGTACCTTACATCCTTACTACTTATAACTGGAGGTTTATACCTTTTGACAGCTTTCATCTAATTCCCCTTCCCCTCAACCCTCCACCCCTACCTCTGGTAACCATATATCTCATCTCTTTTTTCCATGAGTTTGTTTGTTCTCATTTGTGAGAATTTAAAGCAGCTCTTCCTTGGTTAAGCACAATGGAAGATAATTAAGAGCATAATGGGCATTTCATAAAATCATTAGGAAGGTTGGGAACTATGCCAGATACTAAGCAGCAAGAAAAGTACCCCAAACCTTATTTTAATGACCAGTACAAACATACAGGTAGAAATGGTTAAAACCAGGATTTCACATAAAATACCCCAAACTGTTTTTGGTAATGGATCTTCTCCTTTGTTCCAGCTCTCTCTACCAAATCTTGAAAAAGAGCTCTCCTTGTTTCTTGAATTTATCTGCCAACATCTGAGCCCATGTTGGCATGATGAGTCTGATTGCCAGATCCTGGGTCACATAGGTGTATCCTACTTGAAATGGAGACTTGAGAAAAGAGCAACCAACACTCAAACCTTGTGGTGGAGGCAGCACTTGCTGCTAGTTAACAATCATAACATAGAATAATGTCTAAAACATAAAATGTAGGCCTGACTGGTAAAAAAGTATCGATAAAAAGTCAAACACTTGGGCTTCCTTGGTGGCGCAGTGGTTGAGAATCTGCCTGCTAATGCAGGGGACATGGGTTTGAGACCTGGTCTGGGAAGATCCCACATGCCGTGGAGCAACTAGATCTGTGAGCCACAACTACTGAGCCTGCATGTCTGAAGCCTGTGCTCCTCAATAAGAGAGGCCGCAACAGTGAGAGGCCCGCACACCGTGATGAAGAGTGGCCCCCACTTGCCGCAACTGGAGAAAGCCCTCACACAGAAAAGAAGACGTAACACAGCCAAAAGTAAATAAATAAATAAATATTTAAAAAAAGTCAAACATTCATTAAAATGTCCTTGTGCCAGACATTGTGCTCAGATATTTGTAAGAAATTCCCAATTTTCTTTTATGTATGTGAGAAGATTATTTAGCTAGAGAAAAGCTAAATAATTTGTCCAATGTCACAAGGTTAATAACTCCACCAATATTCAAACAAAGATTTCCCAAATCATGGGGTGTAAAATCTCTCTTTAGCTACATTCTTGAAAAACAAAAACAAAAAACCACAAAGGCATCATTAAGTGCCTTATAATTTTTCTTAAGAACAATATATATTTGAAAAAAATTCAGATTTTGATTGTGCTTCCAATCATTTCCACATTCATTCTGAGCATTCAAATATATATGGAAATTGTGAGGGTAGCATTCACTTAACCAGTATTATTCAACATAGTTTTGGAAGTTTTAGCCACAGCAATCAGAGAAGAAAAAGAAATGAAAGGAATCCAAATCAGAAAAGAGGTAAAGCTGTCACTGTTTGCAGATGACATGATACTATACAAAGAGAATCATAAAGATGCTACCAGAAAACTACTAGAGCTAATCAATGAATTTGGTAAAGTAGCATGATGCAAAATTAATGCACAGAAATCTCTTGCATTCCTACACACACTAATGATGAAAATTCTGAAAGAGAAATTAAGGAAACACTCCCATTTACCATTGCAACAAAAAGAATAAAATACCTAGGAATAAACCTACTTAAGGAGACAAAAGACCTTTATGCAGAAAACTATAAGACACTGATGAAAGAAATTAAAGATGATACAAAGAGACAGAGAGATATACCATATGCTTGGATTGGAAGAAGTAACATTGTGAAAATGATTCTGCTACCCAAAACAATCTACATATTCAATGCAATCTCTATCAAACTACCAATGGCATTTTTCATGGAACTAGAACAAAAAATTTCACAATTTGTATGGAAACACAAAAGAGCCCGAATAGCCAAAGCAATCTTGAGAACAAAAAACAGAGCTGGAGGAATCAGGCTCCCTGACTTCAGACTATACTACAAATCTACAGTCATCAAGACAGTATGGTACTGGCCCAGAAACAGAAATATAGATCACTGGAACAGGATAGAAAGACCAGAGATAAACCCATGCACATATGGTCACCTTATTTTTGATAAGGAGGCAGGAATATACAACAGAGAAAAGACAGTCTCTTCAATAAGTGGTGCTGGGAAAACTGGACAGGTACATATAAAAGAATGAAATTAGAACACTCCTTAACACCATACACAAAAATACACTCCAAATAGATTAAGGACCTAAATGTAAGGCCACACACTATAAAACTCTTATAGAAAAACATAGGCAGAACACTCTATAACATAAACCACAGCAAGATCCTTTTTGACCCCCCTCCTAGAGAAATGGAAATAAAAACAAGAATAAACAAGTGGGACCTAATGAAATTTAAAAGCTTTTTCAAAGCAAAGGAAGCTACAAACAAGACAAAAAGACAACCCTCAGACGGGAGAAAATATTTGCAAATGAAGCAACTGACAAAGGATTAATCTCCAAAATTTATAAGCAGCTCATACAGCTCAATAACAAAAAAAACAAACAACCCAATCCAAAAATGGGCAGAAGACCTAAGTAGACATTTCTCCAAAGAAGATATACAGATTGCCAACAAACACATGAAAGGATGCTCAAAATCACTAATCATTAGAGAAATGCAGATCAAAACTACAATGAATGGATAAAGAAGATGTGGCACATATATACAATGGAATATTACTCAGCCATAAAAAGAAACAAAATTGAGCTATTTGTAATGAGGTGGATAGACCTAGAGTCTGTCGTACAGAGTGAAGTAACTCAGAAAGAGAAAGACAAATACCGTATGCTAACACAGATGTATGGAATTTAAGAAAAAAAAAATGTCATGAAGAACCTAGGGGTAAGACAGGAATAAAGACACAGACCTACTGGAGAACGGACTTGAGGATATGGGGAGGGGGAAGGGTGAGCTGTGATAGGGCGAGAGAGAGGCATGGACATATGTACACTAACAAACGTAAGGTAGATAGCTAGTGGGAAGCAGCCACATAGCACAGGGATATCGGCTCGGTGCTTTGTGACTTCCTGGAGGGGTGGGATAGGGAGGATGGAAGAGAGGGAGACACAAGAGAGAAGAGATATTGGGACATATGTATATGTATAACTGATTCACTTTGTTATAAAGCAGAAACTAACACACCATTGTAAAGCAATTATACTCTAATAAAGATGTAAAAGAAAAAAAAAAGAGTCATGTACCACAATGTTCATTGCAGTTCTATTTACAATAACCAGGACATGGAAGCAACCTAAGTGCCCAGTGAGAGATGAATGGATAAAGAAGGTGTGGCACATATATACAATGGAATGTTAGCCATAAAAAGAGGTGAAATTGAGTTATTTGTAGTGAGGTGAATGGACCTAGAGTCTGTCATACAGAGTGAAATAAGTCAGAAATAGAAAAACAAATACCATAAGCTAACACATATATATGGAATCTAAAAAAAAAAGGAGTTCTGAAGAGCCTAGGGGCAGGACAGGAATAAAGATGCAAATGTAGAGAATTGGATTGAGGACATGGGGAGGGGGAAGTGTAAGCTGGGATGAAGTGAGAGAGTAGCACTGACATATATACACTACCAAATGTAAAATAGATAGCTAGTGGGAAGCAGCTGCATAACACAGGAGATCAGCTTGGTGCTTTGTGACCACCTACAGGGGTGGGATAGGGAGGATTGGAGAGGGACACAAGAGGGAGGAGATATGGGTATATATGTATATGTATATCTGATTCACTTTGTTATCAAGCAGAAACTAACAAACCATTGTTAAGCAAATGTACCCCATTAAAAATTTTTTAAACATTAAAATAAAAAGTTAAAAAGTGATTGAGTTCATATTGGAAGTTTTTCCCTTAATGAGTGGCATCAGCAGAGATAATTTTTTTAAGAAATAAAATGTTCATTTTACTACAAATACAAAAACTTTAGGCTTGTAAAACCATATTCTTCTAGTACAAGTGCAGTAAGTTAAATATGTTAAATAATTCCTTTACTAATTACTGTTCAGCTCTATAAGGAAGTTCATCAAATATTCAAACACATTTGCCCCCTCCCAAAATGATAAAAAAAATATATAATATATCCCAGAAGCTATAAGAACAATGTAATTAAGAGCTCACTTATATTTTAATGAGAATGTATTAGATCTCCAAATACAAGATTAGGGTTAAGTGATGCAAAATTGGCTTAATAAAATGCAGTAATTTTAATGATAGACATGACATTGGTCTATATATTTTTTACATCAATCTCTTTAACTGGATACTCTTCCCTCTCCTTATTATGAGGGTACATTACAAGCAAGTATGCAAGAGATGAAAAGTGAAAATTTATGTTAAAGGTAATGATCTTTGAAAATTTTTTTCTCTAATGAGAACTTTGTTTCTCAGTAGATTTCAAGAGATTATTGGTTTTGGAAATCGATTATATCAACTAAAGAGGTAATGAAAATTATTAGGGCTGAATAAAATAAAACAGCAAATTTATAATGCACAGTAGCATTTTCCACGTCTCTAGCTTGCCATACAATTTTAAAGCCTTTTTTAAAAACACAGATATGAAAGTTGCTCTATGTAGGCTAAGATATTTCTGTATAATACAGAGTTTACATATGTAGCAAGAAATAATATTATTTTGAATGTATTTTTTGAATACAAATATTTCAAAATATGAAATTTAGGATGATATTATATAATACAAAAGAGAAAGTAATCTCCATCTGCTTGATATACAGTAATTAATTAATTTATATGTTAAATATATTAAAATAATTTGACTCAGAACAAGTTTGTATAATATTCTCTCTCTCTCTCTCTCTCTCTCTCTATATATATATATATATATTTAAAAATATATGTATATAATTATAAATTTAAATATATATATTTTTAAAAACCTCCCAGTATTATTTCTGGATGATTTGTTTGACAAACTAGACCAATTCTTTAACATTTTATTTTTCTCATACATTCTTGTCTGTTTCAGTTTTTGTATTCTCAAGCCTTAGATCTGTTCCATATACACAAGAGGAACTCAATTAAAATTTGTTAAATAGCCATGTCAAGGAATGATATATATTCACACTTAAAGATAAATTACAGAAGCTTTAATTATATAAGATTAAATGATTAACTACACGAACTTCTTGAAACATGTAAATATGTATTATATTAATGTATTAGAAAATGAATGGATTATACTTATAAAACTAATATTTTAAAAGCTTAGTTTGGTCATTTTTAACCACTAAGTGGAAACCAGTTATTAATAAAATTCTTGATAAAACTTTACAAAGTATTTTTCTTTAGGGAATGTAAATATATAAAAACAAATCCAATAAACCTTTTGTTTAATTAAAAACGTTGAAATATCTACTTCATATAGCTCCCCTGATCTCAATTATTTTCTTTCCTGACCGTTTCTCATTAATGAACCCTATTATAAAATACTTTTAAAAGAGCTCATTCATTTGTATTTGGTAATTTCAAGTGCCAATTATAGATGTGTACAGTGTATGAAACTGACTAATACACAGGTGAGCTGTGAATTTGGAAATGCTGATATGATATATTCCTAGAGTTTTAATTATGTTAATATCAAAATTGTCCTACTGAAATAAGAAAAAATGGTGAGATCACTAAAAATAAATATGACGCTATTTAAAATACTATCTTATTCATCTAAGAGGACATATAGGCATGGGCATAGACATAGTCTTAATTGTATTCATCTATTAGTATAGAAAAATAATGCAAAAATAACATCAAATATCTAATTATTTATGATATTTTTGTAGTGGATTGTAAGTTGCAGGATAGAAAATTAATACATAGAACTCTGTTGCATTTTTATACAATAGCAACAAAATGTCAGAAAGAGAAACTAAGGAAACAATCCCATTTAGCATTGCATCCAAAAGAATAAAATACCTAGGAATAAACCTAACTAAGGATGCAAAAACCTGTACTCCAGAAACTATTATATAAGACCCTGGTGAAAGAAATTGAAAATGACACAAACAGGTTGGACAGGTATGTTCTGATCTTGGATTGGAAGAATCAATATTGCCAAAATAACTATACTACCCAAGGCAATCTATAGATTCAGTGCAATTCCTATAAAATTACCAATGGCATTTTTCACAGAACTAGAACAAAAAAATTTAAATTTGTATGGAAACACAAAATACCTCGAATAGCCAAAGCAAACTTGAGAAAGAAAAATGCAGCTGGAGGAATCAGGCTCCCTGGCTTCAGACTATACTGCAAAGCTACAGTAATGAAAGTAGTACAGGACTGACAGAAAAACAGAAATCAATGGAATAGGATAGAAAGCCAAGAAATAAACTCACAGATATATGGTCAATTAATCTATGACAAAGGAGGCAAGGCTATACAATGGAGAAAAGGAAGTCTATTCAATAAGTGGTGCTGGGAAAACTGGACAGCTACATGTAAAAGAATAAGATTAAATTATTTTCTAACACCATACACAAAATTAAACTCCAAATGGATTAAAGAACTAAATGTAAGACAGAATACTATAAATGTCCCAGAGGAAAACATAGGCAGAGCACGCCTTGACATTAATTCCAGCAAGATCTTTTTGGTTTGCTCTCCTATAGTAATGGAAATTTAAAAAATAAACTAATGGGATCTAATTAAACTTAAAATCTTTTGCATAACAAAGGAAACCATAGACAAATCAAAAAGATAACCTACAGAATGGGAGAAAATATTTGCAAATGATGTGACCAACAAGGGATTAATTTCCAAAATATACAAACAGCTCATACAGCTTAGTACCAAACAAACAACACAATCAACAATTGTGCAGAGGAGCTAAAGGGACATTTCTCCAAAGGGGACATACAGATGGACAAGGGGCACATGAGAAGATGCTCAACAACACTAATTATTAGAGAAATGCTAATCAAAACTACAATGAGGTATCACCTCATACCAGTCAGAATGACCATCATCAAAAAGTCTACAAGTATTAAATGCTGGAGAGGGCATGGAGAAAAAGGAACCCCCTACACTGTTGGTGGGAATCTAAATTGGTACAGCCACTATGGAGAACAATATAAAGTTTCCTTAAAAATACTAAAAATAGGGCTTCCCTGGTGGTATGTGGTTGAGAGTCCGCCTGCTGATGCGGGGGACACAGGTTCGTGCCCCAGTCTGGGAGGATCCCACATGCCACTGAGCAGCTGGACCTGTGGGTCATGGGCACTGATCCTGCGCGTCCGGAGACTGTGTGCTGCAACAGGAGAGGCCACAACAGTGAGAGGTCCATGTACCGCAAAAAAAAAAAAATTAATTAAATAAAAATAAATAAATAAATACTAAAAATAGAGCTACCACATGATCCTGCAATCCCAGTCCTGGGCAAATATACAGAGAAAAACATAATTCAAAAAGATACATGCACCCCAATATTCATAGCATCACTATTTATAATAGCCAAGACATGAAAGCAACGAAAGCAACATACGTGTCCTTCAACAAATGAATGGATAAAGAAGATGTGGTGTATATATATATGTATACACACACACACACACACACACACACACACACATATATGTATATATGTTATTTGTTGCTTTCCCCTTGCTGCTTTTAATATTTTTTCTTTGTATTTAATTTTTGATAGGTTGATTAAAATGTGTCTTGGTGTGTTTCTCCTTCAGTTTATTGTGTATGAGACTCTCTGCACTTCCTGTACTTGACTGACTATTTATTTTCCCATGTTAGAGAAGTTTTCAGCTATAATATCTTCAAATATTTTCTCAGTCCCTCTCTTTTTCTCTTCTTCTTCTGGCATCCCTATAGTTTTTTTTTGTTGCTTTTTTGTTTTTTTGTGGTACACAGGCCTCTCACTGTTGTGGCCTCTCCCATTGTGGAGCACAGGCTCCAGACACACAGGCTCAGTGGCCACGGCTCATGGGAACAGCCGCTCCATGGCATGCGGGATCTTCCTGGACCTGGGCACGAACCTGTGTCCCCTGCATCGGCAGGCGGATTCTCAACCACTGCACCACCAGGGAAGCCCCTATAGTTTGAATGTTTGTGCGTTTAATGTTTTCCCAGAGTTCTCTGAGACTGTCCTCAATTCTTTTCATTCTTTTTTCTTTATTCTGTTCCATGGCAGTTATTTCCACCATTCTATCTTCCAGCTCTCTTATCCATTTTTCTGCCTCAGTTATTCCACTATTGATCCCTTCTAGAGAATTTTTAATTTTATTTATTGTGTTGTTCATCATTGTTTGTTTGCTCTTTTGTTCTTCTAAGTGATTGTTAAATGTTTCTTCTATTTTCTCCATTCTATTTCCAAGATATTGGATCAACTTTACTATCATTACTCTGAATCCTTTTTCAGGTAGGTTGCCTCTTTCCTCTTCATTTATTTGGTCTGGTGGGTTTTTACGTTGCTCCTTCATCTGCTGCATATTTCTCTGCCTTCTCATTTTGTTTAACTTACTGTGTTTGGGGTCTCCTTTTCACAGCCTGCAGGTTCATAGTTCCTGTTGTTTTTGGTGTCTGTCCCCAATGGGTGAGGTTGGTTCAGTGGCTTTTGTAGGCTTCCTGGTGAAGGGGACTGGTGTATTTGTTCTGGTGGTTGGGTCAGGGCCACATAGAGTGGTGTGTTTTGCGGTGTCTGTGAAGTTAGTATGATTTTAGGCAGCCTTCTTCTAATGGGTAGTGTTGTGTTCCTGTCTTGCTAGCTGACTGGCATGGAGCATCCAGCACTGGAGCTTGCTGGCCGTTGAGTGGAGCTGGGTCTTTGTGTTGAGATGGAGACCTCTGGGAGAGCTCTTGTCAATTACTATTCCTTAGGGCCAGGAGTTTTCTGGTAGTCCAATGTCCTGGACATGGCTCTCCCACCTCAGGGGCTCAGGCCCAACCCCTGTCCAGAGCACCAAGACCCCACAAGCCACATGGCATGGAAGAAAAGGAAAGAAAAAAAATGAAAAAGGAACAGACACACACAAAGAGACACACACACACAAAAGAAAATGAACAGTCGAACTAAGCCCCAAGACAAATGGTAAAATCAAAACCAAACAGACAAAAACACACAAAGAATAACACACACACACACACACACACACACACAAATAGAACACAAAAAAGAAGAGCAACCAAACAAATAAATGAACCCAAAATCAAAAACAAACACTAAAAACTAAACTAACAAAAAAAAGAACCAAAAACAAATCAAAAGCTGAAAGCAAACCCTAGGTAGCTCTCTGGGCCTGCTGTAGGCAATGTGGGGCCAGCTCAGACTCTGACCAGACCTAACTCCTGCTTATACTTGCCCCCAAAGTCCACAGTTTCACCCAAAGTACACAGCTTCAGTTGTGGGAACACTAGATGTCTATTCAGATATTCCACAGATGTAGGTAGGGTTTTCCAAGCATATTGCAGGGATTCAATCTGCTGTTCCATCAGCTGCATGGAGAGATTTCCCTTTCTCTGGCCACGTGGAGTTCAACTTTGGTTTTGGCCAATCCTCTACATGTGGACCACCCTCAGGCAACTGTTACCCACCCAGACAAGAGGGGGTGAATGCAGTGGCTGATTAGGGCTCACTTACTCACTCAGGCCAAGTGAGAGGGAGAGATATGGCAGTCACAGTTGGGATGTGTGACAAGTGCCTTGTGGTGGCACAGGCTGGCAGGAAGTTGCAACAGCCTGAGGCAACCCATTCACTCTTCTGGGGAAATTGGCCCTGGATCATGGGACCCTTGGCCGTGGTGGGTTGCTCATATTCCTGAGAAGGTGTGGACAGTGACCTGAGCTTGCTCATAGGACCCTTGGTGGCAGCAGCGGTAGCTATAGCTGTTGCATCCGCCTCTGGAGTCCAAGATAGCAGCCATGACTTGTGCCCAGCCCTGGAGCTGTGTAGGCAGTGCCCTGTTGTCTGTGAGCACACATAGAAAAAGCTCCTATGGTGGACCTGCACTTCTCCTCACACATCCAGCAACAATGGTCCCTTGCCTCTTGGGCAGGCCCAGGTTTCTTCCTGGACTCCCTCAGCTGTGATGCACTAACCCCCTCAGGCTGTCTTCATTCAGCCAACCCCAGTCTTCTCCCTAGGGTCTGATCTCTGAAGCCTGAGCCTCAGCATCCAGCCTCCACCATCCCTGGTGGGCAGGCAAATGTCTCAGGATGGGGAGTGCTGGACAGTACCAATCCTCTTTGCAGGGTTCTCTCTGCTTTGCCCTCCACACCCCTGTTGCTGCACTCTCCTCTGAGACTCCAAAGCTCCTCCCTGTCCCCACCAGTTAAGGTACTTCCTAGTGTGTGGAAACTTTTCCTCCTTCACAGCCCCCTCCCGGAGACACAGGTCCCATTCCAATCCCTTTGTCTATTTTTTTTTCCTTTTTTCTTTGCCCCACCCAATTACATGGAGATTTTCTTGCCTCTTTGGAAGTCTGAGGTCTTCTGCCAGCCTTCAGTAGGTGTTCTGTAGGAATTGTTCCACATGTAGAGGTATTTATGATGTATCTGTGGGGAAGAAGGTGATCTCCACATCTTACTCCTCCACTGTCTTTCCAAAACTTTCCAATTTCAACTATTTTGTTGAAGAAATGTTTTCTTCTTATGGAATGGCATACTAGAATCACAGTAGATTACTGAACAAATTCTCTTGTCACATCCTAATGATAGTTTTCTTTCTTTGACAGGTTATTTTTTGTTCATCAATTTTGGACTACCAGACATAGTTTCTAACCAAAGCTTCAATTAATGATGATGTGCAGATATTCTATATACCCTGAAAATAATCTATGCAAGATAATTTTGCAGACACTTTGAGCAGGAAGACAAGAGTACAGCCATTTTGGAAAAGGACCAGAAGATGGCCATGGGCAAAACGGGTCTTCCAAGCTAAAGAACAAAGTCCTTGGGGGCCTGAGTTCTAGAGACAGAAACAAACAAAAAACAGTCTCATAGGAATAAAAGGTTAACTTTATCTCTGTGACACTAATGAGTATATTTAATTGTACCACAAAACAAGAAACTCAGCTATAAATTTTAAATTTCTGTGCTTTCTTTCAGAAAATTCCCATGCATTTCTCTCCCCTCACAGAAGCACTTCTTATTCCTGATAGCCACCTGCTGATAAAAGAAGTTTGAGGGGCTTCCCTGATGTTTTGCAGTGGTTAAGACTTTGTGCTCCCAATGCAGTTTCAATCCCTGGTCAGAGAACTAGATCTCACATGTATGCCACAACCCAGAATTCACATGCTGCAACTAAGATCCAGCCAACCAAATAAATAAATTAAATATTAAAAACTTTAAAAAATTTTAAAGAAAGGAGTTTGAATATTTCTGGAAATTATCAGTGATCATGAGACAAATTCTCTTTTGTTATAAAAGCAACTCACCACTTCTACTTGGGGAGCTGGCAATTTTTTTCTGCCTTCTCCCTTGTGCACAAGCTATTTCTCTTAAGAAAAACTTTGCTTGCCTTAGAGTCTTGTGTAAGTGCTACTCATTTCTATGATAATGTTGTCCAAGAATCTGGAAAGGATCAGTAACAACTTCTAAAATAACTGAGTGATTTCCCCAAAAGAGATGCCTCTTAGATGACTAAAAACTGAGTGAGACAATTTAATATTTCATAAATATCTAATGCAGTCTAAGATAACATAGTATAAATAAAATCTAAAACAGAATAAAAAAATGAAAACCTCTTAATGATACTGTATATGTTAAATTGATCAGTTTATATTAAATAATATATTCAGTTCTGGGAAACAAAATTCAAAACACAGTTCAAAATGAACCTTATCAAACAGATATGCATGGGATATCAATAATGCTTCTCTTTCTAAGAGTTGTTCTAAAAGAGCTTTGTAACCAGTGATATAATAAAGATAATTATCTTCAAACTGGGAGAATAAGGCAATCATAGATAAACAGAAATTGAAGCAGAAAGAAAGTGAGTAGTTAATAAAAGAGTACCTATCTAGCTAAAATATTTCAAATTTTAGGCCTTGATTTGTTAAATGTCAGTGTACTGAAAACATTGGAAAGTGCAAATACAATCCTCAATCTTCTATCCTTATTCCTTAGTGGGTCATAGATGGTAAGAGATGTATACACTAAGCAGAAATTAATGTATGTGAGTGTGTATGTTATAAAACACTTTCTAGAATAATTTAATAAAATAAGCTACCATTACCATCATTTCCTTAAAGGAAGTATTTTTTTTCTGAAATGCATGAAAGTTACAACTTCAAAGTAAGTCTTAAAATATATTTATGTTTATCAAAATTAACCATATAGTGCTCATTTTTTCTAATTTTGCTCTGCACATAAGAAAATATTACTGTTTGGCATTTGGAAACCAGTGACTTACAGTGGTTTCTAAAGTTATTTGACATGCTACTTTGTATAGCGTCTCAAGGGGTATGTAATTATGGAACAATGTCTCATTAAAGTTTGTGATCAATGACTGTTACAAAGATGTTGAACACAAGATTTTGCTCTTGAAAATACCACGTCTGGAAGAAATAAAATGATATACACAAAAAAGTTGTTAAATACATATGGTAAGATGGATGAAATAAACAAGGGCAATTCAATAGTTACAAATGCAAAATCCTTTCACTAGGTGAAAAAGCAATTAAAAAGAGGATGTGAATTATTTATTTAAAATAATTTAATGTTAAAAGGTTTTCTGTAAGAAGTGAAGTAGAAATAAACAATGTAGTATATTATTAGGCTTGATCTGGAGTCAGCTCACCACTTGTTTTTCTCTAGGTTTTGTTTTTTTTTTAACTAATCATGCACATTCATTTATATGTAATCTATGATTGCTTTCATGCTACAGTGGTAGAGTTGAGTAGTTGCAACGTAGACCATATAGTTCACAAAGCTAGAAATGTTTAGTATCTGTTTTTTAAACAGAAATGTTTGCCAATCCCTGGGCTATACCAAGAGAAAAATAATATATTGTCTGAGTCAAAAGAAGTAATAATGTCTATGTTCTTTATGTTGTTTTAAAAACAATAATAAACCCTATTCATTATTTAGATTTCAGTTCAAAAGTCACTTTGTCAGAGAAACATTTATGACCCACACTCACCTAGTCCACATAAGGCACTTCTCTGTATAAGGTATCAGAGTATTCTGTTCTTTTTTGTAACAGTAATCATCATAATTATAAACAAATATTTTGGTGTGATTACTTGATTATCCCTTTATTCCCCATAAGTCAAAAGCTCTATAACTGAAGATACACGTCTATTTTGTTTATCATGAATAAACAGTTATTGAAAGTATCAGTGGAGGGCTTCCATGGTGGTGCAGTGGTTAAGAATATGCCTGCCAATGCAGGGTACACAGGTTCAAGCCCTGGTCTGGGAAGATCCCGCATGCCATGGAGCAACTAAGCCCATGCACCACAACTACTGAGCCTGTGCTCTAGAGACCAAGAGCCACAATTACTGAGCCCACATGCCTAGAACCCATGCTCTGCAACGAGAAACCACCACAATGAGAAGCCAGCACACCGCAAAGAAGAATAGCCCCCACTCGCTGCAACTAGAAAAAGCCTGCACACAGCAACAAAGACCCAACTCATCCAAAAATAAATAAATTATTTAATTAAAAAAGAAAGAAAGAAAGAATCAGTGGACAACATAGAAAGTATAAGGAACATAAAAAATAAATTAAGATAAATGTAATAAAAGAAGAAACACTGTATGTCATGTTGTAATTATGGGGGAAGTACTGCAAAAAACATCTTTCTTCCCCTCTGTTATTCAGAAGTAAATAGGAAAATAGAGATTTGATAAATGGGATTAATTGAAAAATGAGTTTTCTATATCTATGAGCAAGTAAATTTGCTAATACTTAATCTCTGAAGATAAGTAGACTTCCACATAAGATCATTTGCACAGTTGTACAACTACAGGATTACCAGAGAGTAGTAAGTCATTTCTCATACAGAAGCAGCAGATCAAAACACAACTGCTCTCCAGAAGGAAAATCTAACAGCAAACACAACAACAACAGATCTTTCAACTGTCCTTTTCCAAAATTTGCCATTCAGGTAAATCACTCCTACTTCCCTTAGCAAAGGTAGGAAAACAATGAAAGGCCAATGGTTTTACTATACTAGAAATCAACTCATATAAAAACATAAAATCACAAAGAAAGGAAGCCCTTTTTATACACTGGAAAATGTACCAGAGTATAATATCTCATATACCTTTTCTCTCTTTTGATTGGAGAGATCATATTTAGTTGTTTTATTAATAGAAATAACATTTGACATAAATGTAGACAAAAATATTTAAAAGGTACATTTACAATAACATCAAACATCTACCAACTGGTAAAAAATCTATTAGATGTACAATATCTATATGTAAAATATAGAAATATTATTGAGATAATCAAAAGGCATATAATTAAATAAATTAACAAACCATAGTCACATATTAGAAAGTTAATGCTGTTTCTCCACAATAAACTATTGACTCATAATTGCAATATATTAGTAGAATCTTAAAAACAAAAATTGTTGTTTTTGAAATTTAGAAATGCAAAGGATGTTGGGTAGTCAAGACACTATTGAACATAATGTTTGGAGGAATTATAGTATTATTTATCAAAACTTACTATAAATTTTCATTGTGCATTTTGATTTTCTATTATATGCATGCATGTTATAAACTTTCCTCTAAGCTCTGCTTCCACTTCATCTGCAAATTTTGACAAATTGTATTATTTGCTCAGAGAGATTTTATTTATTTTTCATATTGAAATATAGTTGGTGTACAATATTACGCTAGTTTTCAGTGTTCTACCTTATGATTTGATATTGGCATACATTAATAAAGTGAACACCACAAATCTAGTAATCATATGTTCCCATTGTAATAAGGTTATTATAATATTATTGTCCATATTCCTTACGCTGTATCCCCGTGGCTTATTTATTTTGTAATTGGAAGTTTGTACTTCCTAATCCCATTTACCTATTTTACACAACCCAAACCCCCCCCCCCGCATCAACCTGTTTGTTAGCTGTGTCTACAAGGCTATTGTTGTTTTGTTTGTTAGAGTTAGGGTGTTTTAGATTCCATGTATAAGTGAGAGCATATGGCATTAGCTTTACCTGTCTGACATATTTCACTTAGCATAATACCCTCTAGATCCATCCATGTTGTTGCAAACGGCAAGATTTCATTTTTAAAAATGGCTGAATAATATTCCATTGTGTGTGTATACCATGATAAATATATATATATATATATGTATAAATCTTTCCTATCCATTCATATATTGATGGGCACTTAATTGCTCCCATATATTAGCTATTTTAAATAATGCTGCAAAAAACATTGGTGAGCATATATCATTTTGAATTAGTGTTTTAGTTTTCTCTGGGTAAACACAAAGAAGTTAAATTGCTGGATCATATGGCAGTTCTGTTTTCAATTATTTGAGGAACCTCCATATTGTTTTCCATAGTAGCTACACCAGTTTGTAATCATCAACACTGAACAAAGCTTCCCCTTTATCCAAATCCTTCCCAACACTTGTCATTTGCTATCATTTTAAAAATGACTATTCTGATAGATGTGAAGTGGTATCTCACTGTGGTTCTAATTTCCCCAGTGATTAGTAATGTTGAGCATCTTTTCATGTATCTTCTGGCCATCTGTATGTCTTTTTTCTAACAATGTCTATTCATGTCCTCTGCCCATTTTTTAAATTGGGTTGTTTGTTTTTTGTTGTTGGGTTGTATGCATTCTATGTATATTTTGGATGTTAACCCCTTATCACATATATCATTTGCAAAAATCTTCACCCATTCAATAGGTTGCCTTTTTCTTTTGTTGATAGTTTCCTTCATTGTGCAAACACTTTTTAATATATTGTAGCCCCAATTGTTGATTTCCCTTGCCTGAGGAGCCAGATATTTAAAAAAATGCATTGTTATAACTGATGTGAAAGAGACTCTGCCTGATTCTTCTAAGTGTTTTATGGTTTTAGGCCTTACATTCAAGTCTTTAATCCATTTTGAGTTTATTTTTGTATACAGTGTGAGAAAGTAGTCCAGGCTGATTCTTTTGCATGTAAGTATTCAATTTTCCCAACACCACTATTGAATAGGATATCTTTCCAACACTGTATGTTCTTGCCTCTTTGCTATAGATTAACTGACCATATAAGCATGGGTTTACTTCTGGATTCTCTATTCAGTTCCATTTATCTGAATCTGTTTTAGTGCCAGTGCCATACTAGTTTGATAAATTTAGCTTTGTAATATAGGTTACAATCAAGGAGCATGATATCTCCATCTTTGTTCTCCTTTCTCTAGAGTGATTGCCTATTTAGGACCTTTTGTTGTTCCATACAAATTTTAGGATTACTTATTTTATAAATTATGGGTATGAAAAATACCATGAGTATTTCGATAGGGATTACATTGAATCTGTAGATTGCCTTGGGGTGTATCATCATTTTAACACGATTGATATCTCCAGTCCATGCACATGGTATGTCTGTTGATTTGTTTGTGTCATTTACAATTACTTTCATTTATGTCTTATAGTTTCCAGAGTACAGGTCATTCACCTCCTTGGTTAGATTTAATCCTAGTTATTTTCTTCTTTTTTACGCAATTGTAAATAGGATTGTTTTCTTAATTTCTCTTTCTGAAAGTTCATTGTTACTGTATAGAAATGCGACATATTTCTGTAAGTTAATTTTGTATCCTGTAACTTTACTGAATTCATTTATTAGTTCTGATATTTTTTTGGTGGCACCTTTAGAATTTTTTATATATAGTATCAGGTCATTTGCATACATTGACAGTTTTACTTCTTCCTTTCCAATTTGGATTTCCTTTACCTCTTTTTCTTCTCTAATTGCTGTGCCTGGAAATTCCAATATTATGATGAATAAAATGGCAGGTGTGGGTATCCTTGTTTTGTTCCTCACCTTAGAAGAAATGCTTTCAGCTTTTCATCGTTGAGTCTGATGTTAGCTGTGGCCTTGTTATATGTGGTCTTTATAATGTTGAGATATGTTTCCTCTATACACACTTTTTTGAGGGTTCTTATCATAAATGGTATTGAATTTTGTCAAAAGTTTTTTTTGGATCTACCAAGATGATTACATGATTATTATTCCTCTGTTTGCTAATGTGGTGTATCTCATTATTTGAGTTGTGCATATTGAAAAATCCTTGCATCCTTGGGATAAATCCTGCTGGATCATGGTGTATGATCCTTTTCAGGTACTTGTTGAATTTGGTTTGCTACTATTTTGTTGAGAATTTTGCATTTATAAATAACTGGTATTCATCATCCTGTAATTTTCTCTTTTTGTGGTATCTTTGTTTTTGGTATCAGGATGAGGATGGCCTTATAGAATGATTTCAGAAGTCTTCTATTCCTGTCAATTTTTTGGAATAGTTTAAAAAGAATAGTTGTTAAACCCCTTTTAAATGTTTTATATATTTCACCAATGAAGTTTTCTGGTCATGGAATTTTGTTTGCTGGGAGTTTTTTTTGTTTTTAATTACTAATTCAATTTCATAATTCATCATCTTTCTGTTCATGCTTTTTATTTCTTCCTAATTCAGTCTTGGGAAATTGTATGATTGAGGAAATTTATTCATTGCCTCTAAGATGTCCATTTTTTGGCATATAAATGAAGTAATCTCTTACAATACTGGGTATTTCTGTGGTGTTGTTTCTAACTTTTATTTCTAATTTTATTTATGTGGGCTTTCTCTCTTTTCTTCTTGATGAGCCTAGCTAAAGTTCTAAAATTTTGTTTATCTTTTCAAAGGACCAGCTTTTAGTTTTATTTTTTTTTCCTATTTTGGGGGAGCTGTATTTCATTTATCCCACATCTTTATTATTTTTTCCTTCTACTGACTTCAGATTTTGTTTGTTCTTTTTTTTATAGTTTCTTCAAGTTTAAAGTTATATTGCTTTTGAGATTTTTCATGTTTTCTGAGGTAGACTGTATGGTTATAAGCTTCCCTCTTAGACCTGCTTTCTCAGTGTCTTGTAGTTTTTGCACGGTTACATTTTCATTTTCATTTATCTCCAAGTATTTTAAAATTTCTTCCTTGATTTCTTCAATGACCCATTGGTTATTTAGTAGCATGGTGTTTAAACTTCACATGTTTGTATTCTTTACAATTTTTTTCCTTTAGTTGATTTGCAGTCTCGTACCTTTGTTGTTGGAAAAGATGCTTGATATGATTTCAATCTTAATTTTACTAATACTTGTTTTGTGGCTTAACATGTGATCTGTCCTAGAGAATGTTCCAGGTCCATCTTAAAAGAATGTATATTCTGCTGTTTTTGAATGAAATATTCTGTACAGATCTATTAAATCTATCTGACCTAAGGTGTTCTTTATGACTATTGTCTCCTTACTGATTTTCTGTAGATGATCTGTCCACTGATGGACAAAAGCCCCTCCTATTTTGTGTTACTGTTAATTTCTCTCTGTATGGGTTAATATTTGCTTTTTTGCATTAAGGTGCTGATATATTGGGTACAAATACATTCATAATTGTTATATATTCTTATTGAGTTGAGCCCTTGATCATTATGTAAAGTCCTTCTTTGTCTCTTGCTACAGCCTTTATTTTAGTATATTTTGTCTTATATAAGTAATGCTACCCTGGCTTTCTTTTCATTTGCATTTGCATGGAAAATGCTTTATCATCCCCTCACTTTCAGTTTGTGCATGTATTTAGATCTGAAGTGAGTCTCTTGTAAGTAGCATATATATGGATCTCAGGATCTTTTAAAATCAATTCAGCTATTTTATATTTTTTGACTGGGGCATTTAGTCCATTTACATTTAAAATAAATATTGATAATAAGTATATACTTATTGCCATTTTGTAATTGTTTTCTGGTTACTTTGTTTTGTCCCCCCCCCCTTTTTCTTTTTTTTGCTTTTAATATATCAGTGCCGTGTTATTAGGCACACACACCTAAAGATTTGCTGTGTGTTCTGGAGACATAATCCATTTATGATTATGTAAGGCCCTCTTCATCTCTGATCATTTTTCTTGCTCTGAAATCTACTTTGTTTTTAATATAGCTACTCCAAATTTTTTGATTAGTGTTATGATAGTATATCTTTCTCCATGACTTTACCTTTAATATATAATTTATTTTATATTTAAAATAACTTTCTTATAGAAAGATAGAGGTTTTTTTTTAATATACTCTGATAGTTTCTATTTTTTATTTGGGATACTTAGATCATTGACATTCAATCTGATTGCCATTATAGTTGGTTTAAGTGTTTACCATAATTGTTACTCTATTTTATTTATTATCCTTTCTTTTTGTTTCTTTCTTGCTTTCCACCCTTTTTCTGACTTTTCTGGTTTTAAATAAGCATTTTATATGATTTCATTTTTTATTCTCTTCTCTTTTAACATATTAAATATGTTTCTTTTCTTGTTTTCTTTAGTGTTCACTCTGGAATTTGCAATGTATATTTGCAACTAATATAATTTCACTTTCAAATAACAATATACCACTTGATAGGTAGTGCAAGTACCTATGAACAATGAACAGTGTTCCTAATTCCTCATTCCTGTTCTTATAACATTGTTGTCATTTGTTTCACATATCCATAACCTATAATTACCAAATAAAGAGCTGCTATTATTGTTGTGACCAAACTGTTATCTGATGATCAATAAAAAGTACGAAAAATAGATTTTATTTTACTTCACTTTTTTTTTTTCTCTAACACTCTTCCTTTCTGTTTTCTGATGTAAGTTTCTGACCTATATAATTTTTCTGCTCTCTGAAGAACTTCTTGTAACAGTTTTTGCAAATCAGGTCTACTGACAACAAATCATGTCATTATTTTTTTTCCTGAGAACATCTTTACATCTCTTTCACTTTTGAAGAAGAATTTTTCTGGACACACACATCTAGATGATAGAATTTTTTTTTTCTTTCAACATTTTAAGTATTTCACTGTACTATCTGTTTGCCTGTATTCTGAAGAGAAGTTCAGTCTTATTCAATTCTTATCATTGACCATCTATAGGTAACATGGGGTACGTTACCCCTCTGGCTTATTTCATAATTTTTCTTTGATTTTATGAAGTTTGAAGATGTTATGCCTATGTATAGATATTTGGTATTTATCCTACTGGATGTTCTGAGATGCCTGAATCTGTGGTTTGATGTCTGTTATTGTTTGGAAAATATCAAGAATAATTAGTTAAAATAATTTATTTTACTCCATTCTTACTAATCCTTCCATTATTACAATTACATATATGTAACACTCTGAGATTGTATCACCATTCTTGAATACTGTTCTATCTTTTTCATTCTTTTTCTCTTTATATTTTTGCATTGTAAATTTCTTTTTACATATTGTCAAGTTCATTGATTCTTTCTTTGGCCTTCTCCAGTCTACTACTGATCCCATAAAAGTATAATCCATTTATGTTAGAGTATTTTTTTTTTCATTGGACATGGGTTTTATAGTCAGGGAAGAGAGGTTCAGAAATTTTCAGAAATCTACAAAGAGGCTTTTTTTTTTCTTCCAGGAGATTTATGGTTTTGGGTTTTACATTAAGTCTTTTTTTTTTCTTTTACATCTTTATTGGAGTATAATTGCTTTAAAATGGTGTGTTAGTTTCTGCTTTATAACAAAGTGAATCACTTATACATATACATATGTTCCTGTTCCCTCTTGCATCTCCCTCCCTCCCACAATCCCAAACCCACCCCTCCAGGCAGTCACAAAGCACTGAGCTGATCTCCCTGTGCTATGCAGCTGCTTCCAACTAGCTATCTACCTTACGTTTGGTAGTGTATATATGTCCATGCCTCTCTCTCGCTTTGTCACAGCTTACCCTTTCCCCTCCCCATATCCTCAGGTCCATTCTCTATTAGATATGTGTTTTTATTTCTGTCTTACCCCTAGATTCTTCATGACTTTTTTTTTTAAATTCCATATATATGTGTTAGCATATGGTATTTGTCTTTCTCTTTCTGACTTACATCACTCTGTATGACAGACTCTAGGTCTATCCACCTCATTACAAATAGCTCAATTTTGTTTCTTTTTATGGCTGAGTAATATTGCATTGTATATATGTGCTACATCTTCTTTATCTATTAATCTGATGATGGACACCTAGGTTGTTTCCATCTCTGGGCTATTGTAAATAGAGCTGCAATGACCATTTTGGTGCATGACTCTTTTCGAATTATGGTTTTCTCAGCCTATATGCCCAGTAATGGGAATTGCTGGGTCATATGGTAGTTTTATTTGCAGTTTCTTAAGGAACCTCCAAACTGTTCTCCATAGTGGCTGTACCAATTCACATTCCCACCAGCAGTGTAAGAGTGTTCCCTTTTCTCCACAACCTTTCCAGCATTTATTGTTTCTAGATTTTTTGATGATGGCCATTCTGACTGGTGAGACATGATATCTCATTGTAGTTTTGATTTGCATTTCTCTAATGATTAATGATGTTGAGCATTCCTTCATGTGTTTGTTGGCAGTCTGTATATCTTCTTTGGAGAAATGTCTATTTAGGCCTTCTGCCCATTTTTGTATTCAGTTGTTTGTTTTTTTGTTATTGAGCTACATGAACTGCTTGTAAAATTTGGAGATGAATCCTTTGTCAGTTGCTTCATTTGCAAATATTTTCTCCCGTTCTGAGGGTTGTCTTTTGGTCTTGTTTATGGTTTCCTTTGTTGTGCAAAAGCTTTGAAGTTTCATTAGGTCCCATTTTTTTATATTTGTTTCTATTTCCATTTTCTAAGAGGTGGGTCAAAAAGGATCTTGCTGTGATTTATGTCATAGAGTGTTCTGTCTATGTATTCCTCTAAGAGTTTGATAGTTTCTGGCCTTACATTTAGGTCTTTAATCCATCTTGAGCTTATTTTTGTGTATGGTGTTAGGGAGTGATCTAATCTCATACTTTTACATGTACCTGTCCAGTTTTCCCAACACCATTTGTTGAAGAAGCTGTACTTTCTCCATTGTACATTCCTGCCTCCTTTATCAAATATCAGGTGACTATATGTGCATGGGTTTATTTCTGGGCTTTCTATCCTGTTTCATTGATCTATCTTTTTATATGTGTGCCAGTACCATACTGTCTAGATTACTGTAGCTTTGTAGTATAATCTAAAGTCAGGAAGCCTGATGCCTTCAGCTTCGTTTTTCGTTCTCAAGATTGCTTTGGCTATTCAGAGTCTTTTGTGTTTCCATACAAATTGTAAAATATTTTATTCTAGTTCTGTGAAAAAAGCCAGTGGTAGTTTGATAGGGATTGCATTGAATCTATAGAATGCTTTGGGTAGTAGAGTCATTTTCACAATGTTGATTCTTCCAATCCAAGAACATGGTATATCTCTCATTCTATTTGTACCATCTTTAATTTCTTTCATCAGTGTCTTATAATTTTCTGCATACAGGTCTTTTGTCTCCTTACGTAGGTTTATTCCTAGATATTTTATTCATTTTGTGGCAATAGTAAATGGGAGTGTTTTCTTGATTTCACTTTCAGATTTTTCATCATTAGTGTATAGGAATGCCAGAGATTTCTGTGCATTCATTTTGTATCCCACTATTTACCAAATTCACTGATTAGCTCTAGGAGTTTTCTGGTAGCATCTTTAGGATTCTCTAGGTATAGCATCATGTCTTATGCAAACAATGAAAGCTTTATTTCTTCTTTTCCAATTTGGATTCCTTTTATTTCCATTTCTTCTCTGATTGCTGTGGCTAAAACTTCCAAAACTATGTCGAATAAGAGTGGTGAGAGTGGGCAACCTTGTCTTTTTCCTGATCTTAGTGGAAATGCTTTCACTTTCTCACCATTGAGGATGAGGTTGGCTGCAGGTTTTTCATATATGGCCTTTATTATGTTGAGGAAAATTCCCTCCATGCCTACTTTCTGCAGGTTTTTTTTTATCATAAATGGGTGTTGAATTTTGTTGAAAGCTTTCTCTGCATCTATTGAGATGATCATATGGTTTTTCTCCTTCAATTTGTTAATATGTTGTATCACATTGATTGATTTGCATATATGGAAGAATCCTTGCATTCCTGGAATAACCGCACTTGGTCATGGTGAATGATCCTTTTAATGTGCTGTTGGATTCTGTTTGCTAGTATTCTGTTGAGGATTTTTGCATCTATGTTCATCAGTGATATTGGCCTATAGTTTTCTTTCTTTGTGACATCCTTGTCTGGTTTTGGTATCAAGGTGATGGTGGCCTCATAGAAAGAGTTTGGGAGTGTTCCTCCCTCTGCTATATTTTGGAAGAGTTTGAGAAGGATAGGTGTTAGCTCTTCTCTAAATGTTTGAATGAATTCGCCTGTGAAGCCATCTGGTCCTGGGTTTTGTTTGTTGGAAGATTTTTAATCACAGTTTCAATTTCAGTGCTTGTGATTGGTCTGTTCATATTTTCTATTTCTTCATGATTTAGTCTTGGCAGTTGTGCATTTCTAAGAATTTGTCCATTTCTTCCAGGTTGTCCAATTTATTGGCATTGATTTGCTTGTAGTAATCTTTCATGATCTTTTGTATTTCTGCAGTGTCACTTGTTACTTCTCCTTTTTCATATCTAATTCTATTGATTTGAGTCTTCTCCCTTTTTTTCTTGATGAGTCTGGCTAATGGTTTATCAATTTTGTTTATCTTCTCAAAGAACCAGCTTTTAGTTTTATTGACCTTTGTAATCATTTCATTCATTTCTTTTTCATTTATTTCTGATCTGATTTTTATAATTTCTTTCCTTCTGCTTACTTTGAGGTATTTTTGTTCTTCTTTCTATAATTGTTTTAGGTGCAAGGTTAGGTTGTTCATTCGAGATGTTTCCTTTTTCTTAAGATAGGATTGTATTGCTATAAACTTCCTTCTTTGAACTGCTTTTGCTGAATCCCATAGGTTTTGGGTCATCATGTCTCCATTTTCATTTGTTTCTAGGTATTTTTTTATTTCCTCTTTGATTTCTTCAGTGATCACTTCGTTCTTAAATAATATATTGTTTAGCCTGCATCTCTTTGTATTTTTTACAGATCTTATCCTGTAATTGATATCTAGTATCATAGCATTGTGGTCTGAAAACATACTTGATACAATTTCAATTTGCTTAAATTTACCAAGGCTTGATTTGTGACCCAAGATATGATCTATCCTGGAAAATGTTCCATGAGCACTTGAGAAAAATGTACATTCTGTTGTTTTGGGATGGAATGTCCTATAAATATCAGTTAAGTCCATCTTCTTTAATGTATCATTTAAAGCTTGTGTTTCCTTATTTATTTTCATTTTGGATGATCTGTCCATTGGTGAAAGTGGGGTGTGAAAGTCCCCTACTATGAATGTGTTACTGTTGATTTCCTCTTTTATGGCTTAGTATTTTCCTTATGTATTGAGGTGCTCCTATGTTGGGTGCATAAATATTTACAATTGTTACATCTTCTTCTTCGATTGATCCCTTGACCATTATGTTGAGTCCTTTGCCTCTTCTAATAGTCTTTATTTTAAAGTCTATTTTGTCTAATATGAGAATTGCTATGCCAGCTTTCTTTTGGTTTCCATTTGAATGGAATACCTTTTTCTATCCCCTTACTTTCAGTCTGTATGTGTCTCTAGGTGTGAAGTGGGTCTCTTGTAGACAGCATATATATGGGTGTTGCTTTTGTATCCATTCAGCCAATCTGTGTCTTTTGGAAGGAGCATTTAGTCCATTTACATTTAAGGTAATTATCAATAGGTATGTTCCTATTCCCATTTTTTAAATTGTTTTGGGTTTGTTATTGTTGGTCTTTTCCTTCTCTTGTGTTTCTTGCCTAGAGAAGTTCCTTTAGCATTTCTTGTAAAGCTGGTTTTGTGTTTCTGAATTCTCTTAGCTTTTGCTTGTCTGTAAAGCTTTTAATTTCTCCATCAAATCTGAATAAGTTCCTTGCTGGGTAGAGTAATCTTGGTTGAAGGTTTTTCTCCTTCATCACTTTAAATATGTCCTGTCAGTCCCTTCTGGCTTGCAGAGTTTCTGCTATAAGATCAGCTATTAAACTTATGGGGATTCCCTTGTGTGTTATTTGTTGTTTATCCCTTGCTGCTTTTTATATGTTTTCTTTGTATTTAATTTTTGACAGTTTGATTAATATGTGTCTTGGCATATTTCCCCTTGGATTTATCCTGTGTAGAACTCTCTGTGCTTCCTGGACTTGATTAACTATTTCCTTTCCCATATTAGGGAAGTTTTCCACTATAATCTCTTCAAATATTTTTTCAGTCCCTTTCTTTTTCTTCTTCTGGGCCCCTATAATTCGAATGTTGGTGCATTTAATGTTGTCCCAGAGGTCTCTGAGACTGTCCACAGTTCTTTTCATTCTTTTTTCTTTATTCTGCTCTGCAGTAGTTATTTCCACTATTTTATCTTCCAGGTCCCTTATCCATTCGTCTGCCTCAATTATTCTGCCTTTGATCCCATCTAGAGTATTTTTAATTTCATTTATTGTGTTGTTCATTGTTTGTTTCATCTTTAGTTCTTCTAGTTCCTTGTTAAATGTTTCTTGCATTTTCTCTATTCTATTTCCAAGATTTTGGATCACCTTTACTATCATTATTCTGAATTCTTTTTCAGGTAGACTGCCTATTCCCTCTTCATTTGATAGGTCTGGTGCATTTTTGTCTTGCTCCTTCATCTGCTGTGTGTTTTTCTGTCTTCTCATTTTGCTTATCTTACTGTGTTTGGGGTCTCCTTTTTGCAGGCTGCATGTTCGTAGTTCCCATTGTTTTTGGTGTGTGTCCCCAGTGGCTAAGGTTGGTTCAGTGGGTTGTGTATGCTTCCTGGTGAACGGGACTAGCGCCTGTGTTCTGGTGGATGAGTCTGGATCTTCTATTTCTGGTGGGCAGGTCCACGTCCAGTGGTGTCTTTTGTGGTGTCTGTGGACTTAATATGAATTTAGGCAGCCTCTCTGCTAATCGGTTCGGTTGTGTTCCTGTCTTGCTAGTTGTTTGTCATAGGGTGTCCAGCACTGTAGCTGGCTGGTCATTTAGTAAAGCTCGGTGTTGATGTTGAGATGGAGATCTCTGGGAGATTTTCACCATTTGGTGTTATGTGGAGCTGGGGGGTCTCTTGTGGACCAGTGTTGTGAAGTTGGCTCTCCCACCTCAGAGGCACAGCACTGACTCCTGGCTGCAGCATCAAGAGCCTTTCATCCACACAGCTCAGAAGAAAAGGGAGGAAAAGTAGAAAAAAGAAGTAGTAGAAATAGAATGAAAGAAAAAAAGAAAGAGAAAGAAAGAAATAAAGAAAGAAACTAAGAAAAAAGAAACTAAGAAAGAAAGAAAGAAAAAGAAAGAAAGAAAGAAAGAAAGAAAGAAAGAAAGAAAGAAAGAAAGAAAGAAAGAAAGAAAGAAAGAAGGAAAGAAATAAAGAAGGGAGGGAGAGGGGGAGTGAGGGAGGAAGGAAAGAAGGAAGGAGGGATGGAAGGAATGAAAGAAAGAAAGGAGGGAGGGAGGGAGGAAGGAAGGGAGGAGGGAAGGAAGGAAGAAAAGAAAGAAAGAAAGAAGATAATGTAAAATAAAATTAAGTAAGATAAAATATAATAAAATTATTAAAATAAAAAATAATTATTAAGAAAAAAAAGGAAAAAAAAAAAAGAAATACAGATGGATAGAACCCTAGGACAAATGGTGGAAGCAAAGCTATACATAAATATCTCACACAGAAGCATACACATACACACTCACAAAAAGAGGAAAAGGGGAAAAAAATCATAAATCTTGCTCTCAAAGTCCACCTCCTCAATTTGGGATGATTCATTGTCTAAAGAAGGGAAGGAAGGACAGAAAGAAAGAAAGAAGATAAAGTAAAATAAAATAAAGTTATTAAAATAAAAAATAGTTATTAAGAGAAAAATTAAAAAAAAAAAACAGATAGAACTCTAGGACAAATGGTGGAAGCAAAGCTATACAGACAAAATCTCACACAGAAGCATAGACATACACACTCACAAAAAGAGGAAAAGGGGTAAAAATCATAAATCTTGTCTCAAAGTCCACCTCCTCAATTTGGGATGATTTGTTGTCTATTCATGTATTCCACAGATGCAGGGTACATCAAGTTGATTGTGGATCTTTAATCTGCTGATTCTGAGGCTGCTGGGAGAGATTTCCCTTTCTCTTTGTTTTCACAGCTCCCAGGGACTCAGCTTTGGATTTGGCCCCACCTCTGCATGTAGCTCGCCAGAGGGCATCAGTTCTTCGCTCAGACAAGACGGGGTTAAAGGAGCAGATGCTTCAGGGACTCTGGCTCACTCAGGTGGGGGGGATGGAGGGGCTGGAGTGTGGGGAGAGCCTGCAGAGGCAGAGGCCAGCATGATGTTGCACCAGCCTGAGGCGTGCCATGTGTTCTCCCGGAAGTTGTCCCTGGATCCCGATACCCTGGCAGTGGCGGGCTGCACAGGCTCCCTGGAATGGGGGTGTGGATAGTGACATGTGCTCACACACAGGCTTCTTTTTGGTGGCAGCAGCAGTCTTAGCGTCTCATGCCTGTCTCTGTGTTCCGCGCTTTTAGCCGTGGCTCACACCCATCTCTGGAGCTCCTTTAAGCAGTGCTCTTAATCCCCTCTCCTTGCGCACCAGGAAACAAAGAGGGAAGAAACAGTCTCTTGCCTCTTTGGCAGGTCCAGACATTTCCCCGGACTCCCTCCCGGCTATCCATGGTGCACTAACCCCGTGCAGGTTGTGTTCACACCGCCAACCCCAGTCCTCTCCCTGCACTCCAACAAGCCCGAGCCTCAGCTCCCAGTCCCGCCTGCCCCGGCTGGTGAGCAGACAAGCCTCTCGGGCTGGTGAGTGCCGGTTGGCACCGATACTCTGTGCGGGAGTCTCTCCGCTTTTCCCTCTACACCCCTGTGGCTGTGCTCTCCTCTGGGGCTCTGAAGCTTTCCCCCTCCTCCACCCACCGTCTCTGCCCGCGAAGGGGCTTCTAGTGTGTGCAAACCTTTCCTCCTTCACGGCTCCCTCCCACTGGTGCAGGTTCTGTCCCTATCTTTTTGTCACTGTTTATGCTTTTTTCTTGTTCCCTACCCAGGTACTTGGGGGAGTTTCTTGCCTTTTGGGAGGTCTGAGGTCTTCTGCCAGCATTCAGTAGGTGTTCTGTAAGGGTTATTCCACGTGTAGATGTATATCTGGTGTATCTGTGGGGAGGAAGGTGATCTCTGCGTCTTACTCTTCCTCCATCTTCCCCTCCTCTCTCTATGTTAGAGTATTTTTTATTTCTAGCATTTCCTTTTGATTCATTCTTAGAGTTTCCATCTCTACATTAATCATCTATTATTTTATGTTGTCTAGTTTTTCCCTTAGAGTCTTTAGCATGCTCATATCATAATTGCTTTAAATTCCCACCCTGCAATTCCAAAATTTAATTCCAATTACATACTTCAAAATGTAATCCCCAAATCTGTCATAACTGATTCTAGTCTTGATTAATGTTCTGTCCCTTCAAGCTGGGGGTGTTTTGGCTTTTGTGTGTGTGTGTGCATGTGCGTGTGTGTGTGTGTCTTTTTTTTTAATGCCTTTTAATTTTTGTTTCAATCTGAATATGATGTTCTATTCAAAAGGAACGGAGATGAATAGAATTTTAGTGTAAGTTTTTAATATTAACTGACTCAAAATTAGGCTTTTGTTAGTTGTAGGTGTCAGAGCCTAAATTTTTTTTCTATCTTTTTTGTTTTCACCTCCTCCATTATCTCTTTTTTTTCTACAGACTTATTCTTAAGTAATGTTTAATACTTGCAGTTTTTCTTTTTAAACCCTTTATTATGCAGGAAGTCTATTGATTTGTTGGAAAGGTGTCTGAGGAGACGTTTTCTATTGTCCTATGATTATAGGTTCTTAGCTTTTAGTCAGCCTGTTCCCATGAGCTGTGATCTTCATGTGTGCTTCTCATTTTTTGTCCCTTCTTTTAGGTGAGACTGGAAAGCTAGAGGAGCTGGAGCCTGATATTTGCCTTACTCTATAAGAAAGCTGAAATTTTGTATTTTCTTTGCTCCACATGGAAGTTTAGAGTAGGTTGGAGTTGGATATTTTATTTCCTCAAGATTGGATAGGCTCTGAAAAAATCTGTCAGTAATTCTCTGATAAATAATTTTCTTTGAAGGCAGGCCTTATTAAGGATAATAGAATGCACAGGACATATTCCAAAATTACTACCTTGCTCTTCCCCTCTTTAAGTACAAGGGATTTTCTCTGATCCTATCTGTGAGAACCTGGTATGGCTCCTGAAGGTAAAACTCACCAAAGTATTGACTTCTCCTTAAGATTGCAGCCCCCTGGTAATTTTAACTTCATATTGTCCACACTGAGTTTCCAGCAATCCATCAGTTACAGTATAATTATCCTACTCCAGTATTGGATCCATTGGTTTTCTGTTCTTCGGCTTCTAATCCAATAAGCTGTGGCTCTCTGTATTGCTTGCTGATCATTCCAATTTGTGGGGGTGGGGGTTGTTTTTTGCCCTGTGACCTCAATTATCTGATGGCTCTAAGAAGAGTTGTTGATTTTCAGTTAATTCAGCAGATTCCTAGTTGGAGGATGAGAATGATGAATTCCAAACTCTTTGCATGCTGAAATAGAAATGAGAAGTTCTCCATATATTTTATATTTTGAATTGCTGCTGTTTGGTGCATTCACATTAAGGATTGTTGTGTCTTACTAGAACACTGTTTATCATTATGTAATGTATATCTTTATCCATAATAATTTTCCTTGCTCTCAAGTCTGCTTTTTCTGAGATTAATAAAGCTATTCTAGCTTTCATTTGTTTAGAGTTAGCATGATATATCATTCTCCATCTCTTTACATTATACATATATTGGGTTGGCCAAAAAGTTCGTTCGAGTTTTTCCATAACATCTAACCGAAAAACCCAAATGAACATTTTGGCCAACCCAACATAAATATATTAATATTTAAAGTTAAAATATGATAATAATAGCTTAATATTTTTAGTGTGGTTAAATATATTATAGATGATACATTATATAAGTAGATGTAAATATTCTTTATGTTTACAGTGGTGAGCTTTTTTGTTGTTGTTAGACAAAATGTAATTGGGTCTTTTTTTTTTTTTTTTTTAATCCACTCTGGCAATCTCTGTCTTTGAATTGGTGTTTAAAGTGAATATTGGTGTACTTTTATTAATATCTCATGTCTGCCATTGTACCTCTTTTACTGCCCTCTCTGGCTTAAACTCAGTATTTTATATGATTTTATTTTCTCTCCTATCTTAGCATATCAATACTTCTTTTCTTTTTTAAATTAGTGTTTGTCTTAGATTTTGTAATATACATTTACACCTAACCTAAGTTCACCTTCAAATAACACCATACCTTTAGACAAGCAGTGTATGTTATAACAGAGTATTTCTAGTTCCTCCCCTCTGTTCTTATAATTTTGTTGTCATGAATTGCATTTATACATATACTATAATAACCCAATATATTTTACTATTATTTATTTGAATAAACTGTTTGCTCTTTGATAAATTTAATATGATTACCTTTATTTATTTCTCTTCCGATATTTTTCTTTTCTTTTTCTGACAAATATTATTTTCCTTCTCCCTCAGAACTTCTTTTAAGATTTATTACATCATAGGTGTATTGTCAATTAATTCTTTGTTTTTATTTGTCCAGTAAGTCTTTATTCCACCTTCCAATTTTTAATATACATTTCTAGGTAGTTGATTTTTTTTTCCTTTCAACATTTAAAAAATTTTTACTTCACTCTCTTATTGCTTGCAAGGTTCCTGGCAATGAGTCCAATGCAATTATTATCCTTGTCTGCTATATATTGATACCAACCAGCCCCACTCTGGCTGCTTCTTTTAAGATTTTCTCTTTGATATTCATAGTTTAAAAATAATGTGCCTAAGTTAATATTATTTTGATTTATTCTGCTTAGTGTTATCTGAGCTTCCTGTACCTGTGCTTGATTACCATCTGTAATTAATTTAGGAAAAAATTTAACCATTATTATTTGAAATATTTACTCCTTTCTTCTCCCTTCTCTTCTTCCTTTCATTTATTTATTCCAATTTTGTGCATATAACATATCTTTAAATTGTCTCTCAGTTCTTGGATATTCTGTATTTAAAAAAGAAATACATTTCTCTGTTTGCATTTCAGTTTGGGAAATTTCTATTGATCTGTCTTCAAGCTCACTGATTCTTTTCTTGGACATATCCAGTCTATTGCTGAGACCATCAAAGGCATATTTATTAATGTTACAGTTTGTTAACATTATTTCTAGCATTTCTTTTTGATCTTAGATTATTCATTTTTCTGCTTACACTATCTCTCCTTGAATTATGTCTACATTTTCCATTACACTTCTTAACATTTTAAACATATTTTAAGGCTCTTTCTGTTAACTCTTGGTTCTGTACTATACCTGATTCTTTTTCTCTTAAGATTGTTAATTTTTTGATTATCATCATAAATTGTATTTTTTTTTTGCGAACCAGACATAACATATCACATTGTAGAAACAAAAGTATTATGCCTTTAGTGTGAAATTTTATGTTAAGCATGCTAGGATTTGGGTTGTCTTTAGTTTTTGCCATAGTTATAGGTGTCAGAATCTTCAAGTTCTATTGTTTTTATTTTTGAATTCTCTGCTGTTTGGTGGGGTTTCTTAAAATTGCTTCTTAGAGAGTGTGCCTTGCAGCTTTTTCAGCTGCAATCCACTGTTGTTCTACTGGAGCACTGTTAAAAGTGATAAGAATTTTGGGTGGAAAGTGTCCTATACTCCTATGACTAAATCTTAGTTTTTAGTCTTTTAGTAAGTCCTTGTCCTTGGGCTATGACAGTCACAAGTGTTGTTCACTTCTATTTTCCCCCTTAGGTGAGTTAAGAGGCTAGAAGTGTCAGGAGTTGGGTAACTTCCCTTCCTCCATTTCACATCATGAGCTGGGAAAGTATTTTAAGCTGCCTTAGTAGGAGTTGGTTATGAGAATACTCTGGATGTTTTTCCAAATGCTTATTTTCCCCTCCTCTTGCCAGAAATGTGAAGGTTTTTATTTATCTCTCCACCATGAGAACCTGCTGTTTTTCCTAGAGGTTAAACCCATTAATGTGTGGTGGCCCCTATTACTGAGGTCCCTAGGAATCTCTCACTCCCAAGCTAATCCATATTGTGCTGGTAGTAATTCATCACATTCTTTATTTATGTGATCCTAACAAGTTATGGATTAAGTAGATCCTGCTGTAGACAAATTTACCTTGAATGTGATTCTCTGTTTTTACCTGTTTCTCCAGATTTAAGAATGGCAGTTTTCTCTGTGACTTTAATTCTCTGATGGCTCTAAGAAAAGTCATCGGTAATCTAGTTTTTATCTTTTATGTTGTTTTTGTTAAAATGGTTAAGATGACTTCTAAGTTCTTCACACATTGTCACTTAACCAGACCATCCTTTCAGAGATATTTGTTTTCTAAACCGCCTTAGCAAGAAATTGCATAGTTGCCTCTTCTGAGGTGTAAAGCATAAATGTTTATAGTCCAGTAAATAAAAGTAATGTCTTAAAGGGCAGGTGTGTTTACTATCCACTGTAAAATATTTGGGTTCCCTATGCTCAGTGTTCTGTAATATATTCCAGCTTATGTGCAGATGTTAGCTGGCCCTTTTCACATCTTTCTGTGGGAATTGGAGGTAAGGGGACCAATACAAACAATGCTATTCTCACTGTTGAAATTTCTGTGAGTAATAAACTGCCCTATGTCTATGACTCAGGAGTTTACGACTTCTACCTACACTAATGAATTTATGAGATGCCAATTGTTGGCCTAATATGTTAGGTAAAATCTCAGACCCTTCACATTTCTAGACAATTTTGTTAGCAAGAATAACCCTCTGGAAGAGGAATGTTGAGGGAATTTCAGGCAGATTGAAAAGATTTGAAGAAAGAGTTATATAATCCAACTGCCAGGAATTACATCTAAAGACAGCTATTCAAATGGCACCCTAGGTTTTTTTTTCCTTTCTTGCAGGAAGGGAAACTTCCTTGGCAACCTGGAAGTCAGTAATTTCCTGATTGTAACAACTAGTACAGGTCTGCAAGGACTAATATTGTGTGAATATCCCAGAAAAGCAGTTAAGCTTATGAATATGGTTGCCCCCATAAAGCACTCATCTCCTCTTGACTCCTTCCTGAATTATATTCTAGAAGAAAGATGGGAGCTATTTCAGACTTATTTTGAAAATTTTGACAAGGATTCCACCTTGATGATTCCTTAGCATAATACTTCTTTCTTTCTCCTAATGACAATTTCACGCCTGTATATTTGTTACATCCTATAGATATCACTTTGGCCAAGATGTGTCTGAAGTCTTTAAACTTATTTACAGTTTAGCCATCTTGTTTTTCTTGTTCGAATTTCATGTTTGTATGTAATAATAATAGTAATAATAAACACTTGTTTGCATTGATTGCTTGCTGACTCTCCCAAGAGAGGCCCATATGTACCTCTGTAGAAAGATGGGGGCTATTACAGACTTATTTTGAAAATTTTGACAATTAAGGACTCCACCCTGATGATTCTTTCTTTCTCCTAATGACAATTTCAGGCCTGTATTACATCCTACAGATATCACTTTGGCCAAGATGTGTCTAGAGTCTTTAAATTTATTTACAGTTTAGCCACCTTGTTTTTCTTGTTCGAATTTCATGTTTGTATATAATAATAATAATAATAATAATAACAACCACTTGTTTACATTGATTGCTTGCTGACTCTCCCAAGAGAGGCCCATATGTACCAGTGTAAGGGACATAATATGTCTTTGTAAACTGTGTAATATAACAGTGTTTTCATATCTTATCTTTCTAGACAACAGTTCTGTGCACAAGTAAGATATGGTTGGAAATAGGGTGAATTTACAGCTACTGGAATGCTATACACTGATTTTGTCATGACCGAGGGAGAGCATTGGTCCCAGAAAAGATTACTTAAATTTGACTGTTTAACTTTCTGCCAGATCTGACATCTACTGCCAGACATCTCTGACCATGTTCTGTTTGTCTTCATCATTAAACTTTCTTGAGCATCTATCATAAACAGTAGAGTATACTGCAACTCTTTAACCTCCCTTGGAAAGCACCTGAAAAAAATGTTGGGATGTCTTCCTAAATCCTATTGTCACAGTCATTTCTCAATCATGGATCAGGTTAATGCTACTCCATTGATAATGTGGAAAAACAGGTCAGGTTGGGCCAATTGTTCTCAGATATTTGCCCCCAAAACATACACTAGATTCAGATATCCAAATTCATCCCTAAGACTGTGATCTAAAATAAGGCTATCTCCTATGTACCAAGAGGCTGTGCTCCACAACAAGAGAAGGCACCGCAATAAGAATATGTGCACTGCAATGAAGAGTAGCCCCCATTCACCACAACTAGAGAAAGCCCGTGAACAGCAATGAAGACTCAATGCAGCCAAAAATAAATAAATAAAATAAGGCTACCTTGATTCATTGGGAGAACCAATGGACTTGTTGGCTTTGTGAGAGTGAGATAATGAACTTGTTATTTATGTTGACACTGCATGCAAAGATCTCTACCATAAGAGTCATTCAATTAGAAAAGGTGATCAATAATATAACCTCTGCCCTTGAAATCATTTATTTAGTCTCGATGCACTATTGCACGTTGATTGTTATGATGCTCCATCTGAGGAGAAAGAGAGTCTGCTGTTGTAAACACATCCTACTATATGATAATTAATGTTTCAGGGCAGGCAGAGAGGTCAACACAGAAAACTAAGGAGAAATACACCTGGATTTCTAAGGTAGATCCTTATGGTCCATAGAATTTATGGAGCAGTTTGGGTATAGAACCTTGATGGACACTGTTGGGTCTCTTCCTTATGCTTAGAATTTTATTGATAATAACCTCGAGTAAATTCAAAATGAGACAAGTTGAATGACTTTGGTGACAGCCAATGTCTATCAGATTAATCAGACATCAACAAAGTAACATACTCAATGAAGTTTACCAGAAGGCAGGAAAGTGAATAAATTTTAGGTGGTTATTGTTGGGAGACAATTTTTCATGAGTCTTTCATGTTTCTAAATGATGTATGAGAAGTCTTTGATTCTCTTTGTTCAAAACTATATTCTCAGGGATAATTGTATTATAAATAACCTTGGAAGAGAGAGATCATGAGCATCTCCTTACAGAATGAAGAATAATTTTGATCACAGTCTTGGAAAAAAGACAGTGTCTTCCTTCATAAAAAACAGCAGGCATGCTCACTGCACATTACTGAAAAGTTAAGCTCAAGTTCTCTCTCCTGCAATGCAACCTTCTCCGTATTTATCCTTCTGCATATAGCCCTAAAGATACTGTTACTTGTAGAACTGGCAAAAATGCTGATAATATAGCTATTGCTTTTGCTGCAAATAATAAACTTTGTTTCTAGTCAGAAATCTTGAGTATTCTACCAGCATCCATAAATTAATTTAGAGGCACACTAATTTATAAACTAGAAGTGTTATAAAATACCAGACCACTCTCAGTCTTGGCAAACATACACATATATTAAATTGAAGTACTTAATAGAAGTAAATATGAAATATTCAACAAATATAAGGAAATACAGAAGTGTATCTACAGGATTTTGAAAAATGTCCAAACAGGACACAAACACAAAATTAATTAAACAACAAAATTGATAACTGCAATTCAACTAAAGATAGGAACTTAATTTTTTCAGCAAAATGCAGGGTGGCCTAAGGGAAATTTCATAATTAGTATTGATAGAGGTAGGTGGGGAAACTAAAATTAATTCTTTCAGAATATATCATGGACATTGACAGATGGAGAGAAGCAACATTATCTCCAGGTAGAAACACATGCAAAATTCCTTGGGGGAAAACCAGCACCAAATTAGACTCCCAAAATTTTCACAAAATTATCTCAAGTAATTGTGGGATACACAATCACAATATTTTTTAGTTGCTTTAGTATAGCTTGCAGCCATAAAGTCCCTATGCATCTAAATATTTCCATTTTGTATTTATTAAGAAAAAGACACTGAGATTACCTATAACAAACATTACTCTACCCAGCAAGGATCTCATTCAGATTCAACAGAGAAATCAAAAGCTTTACAGACAAGCAAAAGCTAAGAGAATTCAACACCAGCAAACCAGCTTTACAACAAATGCTAAAGGAACTTCTCTAGGTGGGAACAACAAGAGAAGAAAAAGAGGCTTTCCAGGGAAGATGGTGGAAGAGTAAGACGTGGAGATCACCTTCCCCTCCACAGATACACCAGAAATACATCTACACGTGGAACAACTCCTACAGAACACATACTGAATGCTGGCAGAAGACCTCAGACCACGTAAAAGGCAAGAAAGTCCCCACGTACCTGGGTAGGGCAAAAGAAAAAAGAAAAAACAGAGACAAAAGAATAGGGATGGGACCTGCACCAGTGGGAGGGAGCTGTTCAGGAGGAAAGGTTTCCACAAACTAGGAAGCCCCTTAGTGGGTGGAGACTGTGGGAGGAAGAGGGGGAAAGCTTCATAGCCCTGGAGGAGAGCACAACAATAAGGATGCGGATGGCAAAGTGGAGAGATTCCCGCAGAGGATCTCGGCCAAAAAGCACTCACCAGCCTGAGAGGCTTGTCTGCTCACCCGCCAGGGAAGTTGGGGGCTGGGAGCTGAGGCGGAGCGCAGGGAGAGGACTGCAGTTGGTGGAGTGAAAACAGCCTGCAGGGTGTTAGTGCACCACGGCTAGCCAGGAGGGAGTCCGGGGAAAAGTCTGGACCTGCCAAAGAGGCAAGAGACTTTTTCTTCCCTCTTTGTTTCCTGGTGCGGAAGGAGAGGGGATTAAGAGCACTGCTTAAAGGAGCTCCAGAGATGGGCGTGAGCCGCGGCTAAAATCGTGGATGCCAGAGACGGGCATGAGACACTAAGGCTGCTGCTGCCACCACCAGGAAGCCTGTGTGTGAGCACAGATCACTATCCACACCCCCATCCCGGGGAGCCTGTGCAGCCTGCCACTGCCAGGGTCCTGGGATCGAGGGACAACTTCCCTGGGAGAACGCACAGTGCGCCTCAGGCTGGTGCAATGTCCTGGCATCCTCTGCCACCGCAGGCTCAAACCGAATCCACACCCCTCCCTTTCCCCAACCTGAGTGAGCCAGAGACCCCAAAGCAGCTGCTCTGTTAACCTCATTCTGTCAGAGCGAAGAACAGACACCCTCTAGTGACCTACATGCAGAGACAGGGCCAAATACAAAGTTGAGCCCCGGGAGCTGTGTGAACAAAGAAGAGAGAGGGAAATCTATTCCAGCAGCCTCAGAAGCAGTGGATTAAAGCTCCACCATCAACTTGATGTACCCAGCATCTGTGGAATACATGAATAGACAACGAATCATCGCAAATTGAGGAGGTGGACTTTGAGAGAAAGATTTATGATTTTTACCCCTTTTCCTCTTTTTGTGAGTGTGTATGTGTATGCTTCTGTGTGAGATTTTGTCTGTATAGCTTTGCTTCCACCATTTGCCCTAGGGTTCTATCCGTCCTTTTTTTTTTTTCTTTAAAAAAATTTTTCTTAATAATTATTTTTTATTTTAATAACTTTTATTTTATCTTGCTTTATTTTGTTTTATTTTACTTCCTTCTTTCTTTCTTTCTTTCCTTCCTTCCCTCCCTCCCTCCCTCCTTCCCTCCTTCCTTAGTTTCTTCTTTCCTTCCTTCCATCTTTCTTTCTTTCTTTCTTTCTTTCTTTCTTTCTTTCTTTCTTTCTATCTACTTTTTCACACTTTTTTTCTGAGCCATGTGGATGAAAGGCTCTTGATGCTGCAGCCAGGAGTCAGTGTTGTGCCTCTGAGGTGGGAGAGCCAACTTCACAACACTGGTCCACAAGAGACCCCCCAGCTCCACATAACACCAAATGGTGAAAATCACCCAGAGATCTCCATCTCAACATGAGCACCCAGGTTCACTCAACGACCAGCAAGCTACAGTGCTGGACACCCTATGCCAAACAACTAGCAAGACAAGAACACAACCCCACTCATTAGCAGAGAGACTTCCTAAAATCATAATAAGTCCACAAACTTCACAAAACATCACCAGACGTGGCCTGCCCACCAGAAAAACAAGATCCAGCCTCATCCAGCAGAACACAGGCACTAGTCCCCTTGACCAGGAAGCCTACACAACCCACTGAACCAACATTAGCCACTGGAGACAGATATCAAAAACAATGGGAACTACAAACATGAAGCCTGCAAAAAGGAGACACCAAACACAGTAAGATAAGCAAAATTAGAAGACAGAAAAACACACAGCAGATGAAGGAGCAAGATAAAATCCCACCGGACCTAACGAATGAAGAGGAAATAAGCAGTCTGGCTGAAAAAGAATTCAGAATAATGATAGTAAAGGTGATTCAAAATCTTGGAAATAGAATAGAGAAAATGCAAGAAACATTTAACAAGGGCCTAGAAGAACTAAAAATGAAACAAGCAACAATGAACAACACAATAATTAAAATTAAAAATACTCTAGATGGGATCAATAGCAGAATAACTGAGGCAGAAGGGATAAGTGACCTGGAAGATAAAATAGTAGAAATAACTCCTGCAGAGCAGAATAAAGAAAAAAAATGAAAAGAACTGAGGACAGTCTCAGAGACCTCTGGGACAACATTAAATGCACCAACATTTGAATATTGGGGGTTCCAGAAGAAGAGGAAAAGAAAGGGACTGAGAAAACATTTGAAGAGATTATAGTGGAAAACTTCCCTAATATGGGAAATGAAATAGTTAATCAAGTCCAGGAAGCACAGAGAGTCCCATACATGATAAATCCAAGGAGAAATATGCCAAGACACATATTAATCAAACTGTCAAAATTAAATACAAAGAAAACATATTAAAAACAGCAAGGGAAAAACTACAAATAACACACAAGGGAATCCCCATAAAGTTAACAGCTGAACTTTCAGCAGAAACTCTGCAAGCCCGAAGGGACTGGCAGGACATATTTAAACTGATGAAAAGGAAAAGCCTACAACAAAGATTACTCTACCCAACAAGAATCTCATTCCGATTTGATTGAGAAATTAAAACCTTACAGACAAGCAAAACCTGAGAGAGTTCAGCACCAGCAACCCAGCTTTACAACAAATGCTAAAAGAATTTCACTAGGCAAGAAACACAAAAGAAGGAAAAGACCTACAAGAACAAACCGAAAACAATTAAGAAAATGGAAATAGGAGCATACATATTGATAATTACCTTAAATGCAAATGGATAAATGCTGCCACCAAAATACACAGACTGGCTGAATGGATACAAAAACAAGACCCATATATATGCTGTCTACAAGAGACCCACTTCAGACCTAGAGACACATACAGACTGAAAGTAAGGGGATGGAAAAGATATTTCATGCAAATGGAAACAAAAAGAAAGCTGGAGTAGCAATTCTCATAGCAGTCAAAATAAACTTTTAAATAAAGACTATTAGAAGACACAAAAGGACACTACATAAAGATCAAGGGATACATCGAAGAAGAAGATATAACAATTGTAAATATTTATGCACGCAACATAGGAGCACCTCAATACATAAGGCAAATGCTAACAGCTATAAAAGGGGAAATCGACAGTAACACAATCATAGTAGGGAACTTTAACACCCGACTCTCACCATTGGACAGATCATAAAACATGGAAATAAATAAGGCAACACAAGCTTTACATGATACATTAAGGAAGATGTACTTAATTGATATTTACAGGACATTCCATCCAAAAACAACAGAATACACATTTTACTCAAGTGCTCATGGAATATTCTCCAGGATAGATCATATCTTGGGTCACAAATTAAGCCTTGGTATATTTAAGAAAATTGAAATTATATCAAGTATCTTTTCCGATCACACTGCAATGAGACTAGATATAAATAACAAGAAAAGATCAGTAACAATACAAACACATGGAGGCTAAATAATACACTACTTAATAACGAAGTGATCACTGAAGAAATCAAAGAGGAAATTAAAAAAAAATACCTAGAAACAAATGACAATGGAGACATGACGACCCAAAATCTATGGGATTCAGCTAAATCAGTTCTAATTGGGAAGTCTATAGCAATACAATCCTACCTTAGGAAACAGGAACATATCGAATAAACAACCTATCCTTGAACCTAAAGCAATTAGAGAAAGAAGAAAAAAAAAAAAACAAAGTTATCAGAAGGAAAGAAATCATAAAGATCAGATCAGAAATAAATGAAAAAGAAATGAAGGAAATGATAGCAAAGATCAATTAAACTAAAAGCTGGTTCTTTGAGAAGATAAACAAAATTGATAAACCATTAGCCAGACTCATCAAGGAAAAAGGGAAAAGACTCAAATCAACAGAATTAGAAATGAAAAAGGAGAAGTAACAACTGACACTGCAGAAATAAAAAAAGATAATAAGAGATTACTACAAGCAACTCTATGCCAATAACCTGGAAGAAATGGACAAATTCTTAGAAATGCACAATCTGCCAAGACTGAATCACGAAGAAATAGAAAATATGAACAGACCTATCACAAGCACTGAAATTGAAACTGTGATTAAAAATCTTCCAACAAACAAAAGCCCAGGACCAGATGTCTTCACAGGCGAATTCTATCAAACATTTAGAGAAGAGCTAACACCTATCCTTCTCAAACTCTTCCAAAGTATAGCAGAGGAAGGAACACACCCAAACTCATTCTACGAGGCCACCATCACCCTGATACAAAAACCGGACAAGGATGTCACAAAGAAAGAAAACTACAGGCCAATATCACTGATGACATAGATGTAAAAATCCTCAACAAAATACTAGCAAACAGAATCCAACAGCACATTAAAAGGATCATTCACCCTGATCAATTGTGGTTTATTCCAGGAATGCAAGGATTCTTCAATATATGCAAATCAATCAATGTGATACACCATCTTAACAAATTGAAGGAGAAAAGCCATATGATCATCTCAATAGATGCAGAGAAAGCTTTCAACAAAATTCAACACCCATTTATGATAAAAACCCTGCAGAAAGTAGGCATAGAGGGAACTTTCCTCAACATAATAAAGGCCATTTATGAAAAACCCACAGCCAACGTCATCCTCAATGGTGAAAAACTGAAAGCATTTCCACTAAGATCAGGAACAAGACAAGGTTGCCCACTCTCACCACTCTTATTCAACATAGTTTTGGAAGTTTTAGACACAGCAATCAAAGAAAAGAAAATAAAAGGAATCCAAATTGGAAAAGAAGTAAGGCTTTCACTGTTTGTGTATGACATGATACTATACCTAGAGAATCCTAAAGATGCTACCAGAAAACTCCTAAAGCTAATCAATGAATTTGGTAAAGTAGCAGGATACAAAATGAATGCACAGAAATCTCTGGCATTCCTATACACTAATGATGAGAAATCTGAAAGTGAAATCAAGAAAACACTCTCATTTACTATTGCAACAAACAGAATAAAGTATCAAGGAATAAACCTACGTAAGGAGACAAAAGACCTGTATGCAGAAAATTATAAGACACTGATGAAAGAAATTAAAGATGATACAAATAGATGGAGAGATATACCATGTTCTTGGATAGGAAGAATCAACATTGTGAAAATGACTCTACTACCCAAAGCAATTTACAGATTCAATGCAATCCCTACCAAACTACCACTGGCATTTTTCACAGAGCTAGAACAAATAATTTCACAATTCGTAGGGAAACACAAAAGTCCCCGAATAGCTAAAGCAATCTTGGGAATGAAAAACTGAGCTGGAGGAATCAGGCATCCTGACTTCAGACTATACTACAAAGTCACAGTAATCAAGACAGTATGGTACTGGCACAAAAATGGAAAGATAGATCAATGGAACAGGATAGAAAGCCCAGAGATAAACCCACGAACATATGGTCACCTTATCTTTGATAAAGGAGGCAGCAATATACAGTGGAGAAAGGACAGCCTCTTCAATAAATGGTGCTGGGAAAACTGAACAGGTACATGTAAAAGTATGAGATTAGATCACTCCCTAACACCATACACAGAAATAAGTTCAAAATGGATTAAGGACCTAAATATAAGGTCAGAAACTATCAAACCCTTAGAGGAAAACATAGGCAGAACACTCTATGACATAAATCATAGCAAGATCCTTTTTAACCCACCTCCTAGAGAAATGGAAACAAAAACAAAAATAAACAAATGGGACCTCATGAAGCTTCAAAGCTTTTGCACAGCAAAGGAAATCAGAAACAGGACCAAAAGACAGCCCTCAGAATGGGAGAAAATATTTGCAAATGAAGCAACTGACAAAGGATTCATCTCCAAATTTTACAAGCAGTTCATGTAGCTCAATAACAAAAAAGCAAACAACCCAATCCAAAAATGGGCAGAAGATCTAAATAGACATTTCTCCAAGGAAGATATACAGACTGCCAAAAAACACATGAAAGGATGCTCAACATCATTAATAATTAGAGAAATGCAAATCAAAACTACAATGAGATATCATGTCACACCAGTCAGAATGCCCATCATCCAAAAATCTAGAAACAATAAATGCTGGAGAGTGTGTGGAGAAAAAGGAGCACTCTTGCACTGCTGGTGGGAATGTGAATTGGTACAGCCACTATGGAGAACAGTATGGTGGTTCCTTAAAAAACTACAAATAGAACTACCATATGACCCAGCAATCACACTACTGGGCATATAGGCTTAGAAAACCATAATTCGAAAAGAGTCATGTACCAAAATATTCATTGCAGCTCTATTTACAATAGCCAGCAGATGAAAACAACCTAAGTGGCCTTAATCGGATGAATGAATAAAGAAGGTGTGGCACATATATTCAATGGAACATTACTCAGCCATAAAAAGAAACAAAATTGAGCTATTTGTAATGAGGTGGATGGACCTAGAGTCTGTCCTACAGAGTGATGTAAGTCAGAAAGAGAAAGACAAATACCATATGCTAACACATATATATGGAATTTAAGGAAAAAAAAATGTCATGAAGAATCTAGGGGTAAGACAGGAGTAAAGACACAGACCTCCTAGAGAATGGACTTGAGGATATGGGGATGGGGAAGGGTAAGCTGTGACAAAGCGGGAGAGTGGCATGAACATATATACACTACCAAATGTAAAATAGATAGCTAGAGAGAAGCAGCTGCATAGCACAGGGAGATCAGCTCGGTGTTTTGTGACCACCTAGAGGGGTGGGATAGGGAGCGTGGGAGGGAGGGAGACACATGACGGAAGAGATATGGGAACATATGTATATGTATAAGTGATTCACTTTGTTATAAAGCAGAAACTAACACAAAATTGTAAAGCAATTATACTCCAATAAAGATGGAAAATAAAAAAAGGAGAAGAAAAAGACCCACAAAAACAAACCCAAAGCAATTAATAAAATGGTACTAGGAACATACATATCAAAAATTACCTTGAATGTAAGTGGTTTACATTCTCAAACCAAAAGACGCATACTGGCTGAATGGATACAAAACAAGACCCATGTATATGTTGTCTACACGAGACCCATGTCAGACTTAAGGACACATAGAGACTTGAAGTGAGGGGATAGGAAAAATATATTCCATGCATATGGAAGTGAAAAGAAAGATGGAGAAACAATACACATACCAGATACAATAGACTTTAAAATAAAGACTGTTACAAGAGATAAGGAAGAACACTACATAATGATCAAGAGATCAATCCAAGAAGAAGATATAACAATTATAAATATTTATGCACCCAACATAGGAGCACTTCAATACATAAGGCAAATGCTAAGAGCCATAAAAAGGGAAAACAGCAGTGACATAATAATAGCGGGGGGCATTAACACCCCATTTACACTGATGGACAGATCATTCATATAGAAAATAAATAAGGAAAAACAAGTTTTAAATGACAGAAAAGACCAGATAGATTTAGATGATTTTTATAAGACATTCCACGTGAAAGTGGCAGAATACACTTTCTTCTCAAGTGCACATGGAAAATTCTCCAGGACAGATCACATCTTGGGTCACAAGTCAAGCCCCTGTAAATTTAAGAAAATTGAAATTGTATCAAGTATCTTTGCCTGCCACAACACTATGAGATTAGAAAACAGCTACAGGAAATCAAACTGTACAAAAACACGTAAATGGAGGCTAAATAATACAGTACTACATAACCAAGAGATCACTGAAGAAATCAGAGAAGAAATTTTAAAAAAACTTAGAAAAGGTGACAATGAAACACAATGACCCAAAACCTATGAGACTCAGCAAAAGCCGTTCTTTTGCTGAGAGGGAAGTTTATAGCAATTCAAAATCACCTCAAGAAACAAGAAAAATCTCAAATAAACATTCTAACCTTACACTTAAAGCAACTAGAGAAAGAAGAACAAAGAAAACCCAAAGTTAGTAGAAGGAAAGTAATCATAAGATCAGGGGAGAAATTAATGAAATAAAAATGAAGAAAACAATATCAAAGATCAATAAGACTAAAAGTTGGTTCTTTGAGAAGATAAACAAAATTGATAAAACTTTAGGCACACTCATCAAAAAAAAAAAAAAAGGAGAGGACTTAAATCAATAAAATCAGAAATGAGAAAGGAGAAATTACAGCTAAACCTGTAGAAATGCAAAGGTTCATAAATGATTTTTAAAAGCAACTATATACCAGTAAAATGAACAAACTGGAAGAAATGGACAAATTCTTGGAAATGTACAAGCCTCCAAGACTGAACCAGGAAGAAATGGAAAATATGAACAGACCAAACACAAGTAATGAAATTGAAACTCTAATTTAAAATCTTCTAACAAATAAAAGTTCAGGACAAGATGGCTTCACAGGTGAATTCTAGCAAATATTTAAATTTATTTTATTTATTTATTTTTGGCTGCTTTCGATCTTCATTGCTGCATCAGAATTTCTCTAGCTCCAGCGAGCAGGGGCTACTCTTCATTGCGGTGCGTGAGCTTCTCATTGAGGTGACTTCTCTTGTTGTGGAGCATGGTGTCTAGGAGCCTGGGCCTCAGTAATTGTGGCACATGGGTCCAGCTGCTCCATGGCATGTGGGATCTTCCCAGACCAAGGCTCAAACCCGTGTTCCCTGCATTGGCAGGCGGATTCTTAACCACTGCACCACCAGGGAAGCCCTAGCAAACATTTAGAGAAGAGCTAACACCCATCCTTCTCAAACTCTCCCAAAAATTTGAAGAGGGAGGAACTGTATGAGGCCACCATCACCCTGATACCAAAGCCAAACAAAGATATAACACAAAAAAAGAAAGGAATCAAAGACCAATATCACTGGGGAACATAGATGCAAATATCTTTAAGAAAATACTAGCAAACAGAATTGCAGAACACATTAAATGGATTATACCCCATGGTCAAGTGTAATTTACACCAGGGATGCAAGGATTCTTTAACAAATCAACAAATTTGATACAACTTATTAACAAATTGAAGAATAAAAAAATAATATGATCATCTCAATAGATGCAGAAAGGTTTTTTTTGACAAAATTCAGCACCCATTTATGATAAAAATAAATCTCCAGAAAGTGGGCTTAGAGGGAAACTATCTCAACATAATTAGTGTCAATACAACAACCCCACAGCAAACATCATTCTAAATAGTGAAAAAGTGAAAGCATTTCCTCTAAGATCAGTAACAGACAAGGATGTCCACTCTCACCACTATTATTCAACATAGCTTTGGAAGTTTCAGTCACAGCAATCAAAGGAGAAAAAGAAATAAAAGGGACACAAATTGGAAAAGAAGAAGTAAAACTATCACTGTTTGCAAATAACATGATGCTATACATAGAAAATCCTAAATATGCCACCAAAAAACTAAAACAGATAATCAATGAATTTGGTAAGGTTGCAGGATACAAACTTAATGCACAGAAATCTCTTGCATTCCTATATACTAACAATGATATTTCAGAAGTAAAAATTAAGGAAACAATCCTGTTTACCACAGCATCAAAAAAATAAAATACCTAGGAATACACCTACCTAAGGAGGCAAAAGACATGTACTCAGAAAGCTATAAAACACTGATGAAAGAAAGCAAAGATGACACAAATAGTTGGATAGATATACCATGTTCTTGGATTGGAAGAATCAATATTGTCAAAATGATATTACCCAAAACAATCTACAGATTCAATGCAATCCCTATCAAATTACCAGTGGCGCTTTTCACAGAATTACAACAAAAAAAATTTATAATTTGTATGGAGACACAAAAGACTCTAAGTAGCCAAAGCAGTGATGAGAAAGAAAAACAGAGCTAGAGGAATCAGGCTCCCTGACTTCAGAATATACTACAAAGCTACCATAATCAAGACAGTATGGTACTGACACAAATGTCATGAAGAACCTAGGGGTAAAGCAGGAATAAAGACGCAGACCTCCTAGAGAACGGACTTGAGGTTATGGGGAGGGGGAAGGGTGAGCTGTGACAAGGCGAGAGAGAGTCATGGGCATATACACACTAACAAACGTAGTAAGGTAGATAGCTAGTGGGAAGCAGCCGCATGACACAGGGATATTGGCTCGGTGCTTTGTGACAGCCTGGAGGGGTGGGATAGGGAGGGTGGGAGGGAGGGAGACGCAAGAGGGAAGACATATGGGAACATATGTTTATGTATGACTGATTCACTTTGTTATAAAGCAGAAACTAACACACCATTGTAAAGCAATTATACCCCAATAAAGATGTTAAAAAAAATAAAAAAAAAAAAACAGAAATATAGATTAGTGCAACAGGATACAAAGCCTAGAGATAAATCCATGCACCTGTGGTGACCTAATCTATGACAAAGGAGGCAAGGATATACAATAGAGAAAAACAGTCTGTTCAATAAGTGGTGCTGAGAGAACTGGAGAACTACATATAAAAGACTGAAATTAGAACACTCCCTAACACCATAAACAAAATTAGCATCACAATGGGTTAAAGACCAAATATAAGACTGGACACTATAAAACTCTGAGAGAAAAACATAGGAAGACTACACTTTGACATAAATCACAGCAACATCTTTTTTGACCGACTTCCTAGAGTATTGGAAATAAAAACAGAAATAAACAAATGGGACCTAATGAAACTTAAAAGCTTTTGCAAAGCAAAGGAAACTACAAAGAAGACAAAAAGACAACCCTCAGAATGGGAGAAAATATTTGCAAATGAACCAACGGACAAAGGATTAATCTCCAAAATATATAAACAGCTCATGCAGCTCAGTATTAAAAAAATAAACAACCCAATCAAAAAATGAGCAAGACCTAAATAGACATTTCTCCAAAGAAGACATGCAGATGGCCAAGAAGTACATGAAAAGCTGCTCAACATCACTAATTATTAGAGAAATGCAAATCAAAACTGCAATGAGGTATCACCTCACACCAGTTTGAATGGGCATCATCAGAAAATCTATGAATAACAAATGCTGGACAGGGTGTGAAGAAAAGGGAACTCTCTTGCACTGTTGGTGGGAATGTAAATTGATACAGCCACTATGGAGAACAGAATGGAGGTTCCTTTAAAAGCTACAAATAATACTACCATATGACCCAGCAATCCCACTACTGGGTGTATACCATGAGAAAACCATAATTCAAAAAGACATTTGCACCCCAATGTTCATTGCAGCACTATTTACAATAGCCAGGTCATGGAAGCAACCTAAATGCCCATCGACAGACAAATGGATAAAGAAGATGTGGTACATATATACAATGGAATATTACTCAGCCATAAAAAGGAACAAAATTGGGTCATTTGTAGAGATGTAGATGGATCTAGAGACTGTCATACAGAGTGAAGTAAGTCAGAAAGATAAAAACAAATATTGTATATTATCACATATATGTAGAACCTAGAAAAATGGTACAGATGAACTGGTTTGCAGGGCAGAAATAGAGACACAGTTGTAGAGAAAAAAACGTATGGACATCAAGGGGATGAAGTGCCGGGGGCAGGTGGTGGTGGCATGAATTGGGAGATTGGGATTGACATATATACATTAATATGTATAAAATAGATAACTAATAATAACCTGCTGTATAAAAAATAAATTAAATTAAATTCAAAAAACAAAACAAAAAAAAAGGAAAGGCATTTTCCTATATATTAACAACAGCAACAAAAAAAAATTGGGCAGAAGGCCTAAATAGACATTTCTCCAAAGAAGACATACAGATAGCCCAGAGGCACCTGAAAAGATGCTCAGCATCACTAATTATCAGAGAAATGCAAATCAAAACTTCAATGAGGTATCATCTCACACCACTCAGAATGACCATCATCAAAAAATATGCAAACAATAAATGCTGGAGAGGGTGTGGAGAAAAGGGAACCATCTTACACTGTTGGTGGTAACGTAAATTGATACAGCCTAAGGATAACAGTATGGAAATTCCTTAAGAAACTAGAAATAGAACTTCCCTATGACCCCACAATCCTGCTACTGGGCATATACCGTGAGAAAACCATAATTCAAAAAGAGTCATGTACCCCAATGTTCATTACAGCACCATTTACAATAGCCAGGACATGGAAGCAACCTAAATATCCTTCAACAGAGTAATGGATAAAGAAGATGTGGTACATATATACAATGGAATATTACTTAGCCATGAAAAGCAATAAAATTGGGTCATTTGTAGAAATGTGGATGGACCTGTCTGTTAAACAGGGTGAAGTAAGTCAGAAAAACAAATATCATATATTAACACATATATGTGGAATCTAGAAAAATGGTACAGATGAACGTATTTGCATGGCAGGAATAGAGATGCAGAAATAGAGAACTGAAGTGTGGACATGGAGGCAGCTGGTATGAATTGGGAGATATGGATTGACATATATACAGTGTCATGTGTTAAATAGCTAGTGTGAACCTGCTGTATAGTACAGGGAGCTCAGCTTGGTGCTCTTGATGACTTAAATGGGTCGGCTGAGGAGGTAGCAGGGAGGTCCAAGGGGAAGGGGATATATGTATACATATAGCTTGTTCACTTCGTTGTACAGCAGAAACTAACAGAACTTTGTAAAACAATTATACTCCAATAAAAAAAATAAAAAATACACTTGCTAACATAACTATGTTGTAATGAACAAAATAAGGACATTAGCACTCATCTAAAACTATTATGTATTCTATAGACATTTAATAAATAAGTCCTAATTTTCCCATTAATATCAAAAAAGAATGAAAACTAAAATACATCCCATAACCAAGAAATCATTTATAACATGTTGCATCCAGTCTTCATGTTTCATCTCTTTATTCACTTCTAAACTGCACAAGTTAACAGTCTTTTATTGTCGTTATGGACCTTGATCTTTTTTAATAGTTCCAGCCATTATTTTTTAAAATATTCCACAGTGTTGGTCTGTCTGGTATTTCCTCAAGATAATATTAAAATTATGCATTTTTGGCAAGGATGTGACAGATGTGTTGCTTAATTCTTTCCAATGTATTATGTTAGGAGGCTCTTGATGTTGGTTTGACTCATTTTTGGACATTAACTTTGATTATGTGCTTAAGGTAGTTTATGCCAAATTTCTAGAGTTAAATTTTTTCCTCTGTGTAAGTAAAAAGTATATTGTGGGTGACATTTTGTGAATATCATGTGTCATTACTCAACAGAATTTTACTCATGACCCTTTACTCATCTATTGATGATTCTGTCTAATTTTTCCAAATACTTGTCTTTTAACTTGATTATTTCTTCTATATTTATCAATTGACATTATGTTATAAAAAGTTTCTCCTTAAAATACTCAAGATAACTGATTTTTAAAATGATTTGTCATATTTCTACTGTGTCTTCACATTTTCTTTGACTCATTTCGTAATAGCACAGGTCTATTATAATAACTGGTCTCAAATGAAATTAGTTCAAGGAATATAGGTTAATGGAACTAATTTATAAATTAATCAACCCAACTATGTATCATCTCAAAATATCTGGGTAGTATTATCAAATTTACATTAAACAATAACTGTCTAGTGAATAATAATGTATGACAGAAAAGTTGTCATTAACTCTGTCAATGTTCTTCAGGGAAGATCATTGCTTTCTTTTATTTCAATGAGACACAATATACTTTACACTGACACAACATACTTTACATTGTTTGAATGCCAAGCTACTATACTTGCTTTAAAAATACAGAGAACTTCTGTGTAATATTCTAACTTCTTTTTAAGTAAGCATCAATTATATTTTCTCTGCTAAATATCTTAGAGCTCTGCCATGTTATGTATTAGAACTTAACTATATATTTGAAAAGTGAAAATTGGTGAGCAATCATATGTATTGCATTAAGTGTATTAATTATCAATAAACCTATCATTCCATGTTTACAAAAAATTCATGTGCAAAAAGTTCTGAATTGTATTTTAATTTAAAGTAATTAAATTAATTACAATAAACTGTAATCAATAATGTTTCATCAGAAATCAACCTGTGATAGAACATTTTGGAAATTAGACTGTTTTGAGGCAGCTCATGTAATGAAAATGTTATAGAAAGAACACTTCAAGAATGCTAGGAACCATTTATTCAGAATAAGTGTACTAAATTAGCCATATATCTTCTGAATGATTCATTTTTCTATATTATTGGTTTTGACATGACATAAATATAACAATTTAGATTTTCTCTTCTTAAAGTAAAATCACAGTTGAATTCAAACTGTTTAATTCTTACCCTTTTAAAAATTATGGCTCCTTTATAACTTTAATGTGACTTTTTATTAATTTTTCCCCACAATAGAACTTCAAGATATTTTGTATGAATATCTCAAGGGGAAAACAGTTAAACCTTTGCAACCAGGACCAAAAGCATCCATTTGAATTATAGATTATTACCAAATATCTGTCTAGTTGTTTTTAAAGCTATATTAATTAATTTTACTTCACCACATAATCCTCTTCTTTCTATTCTGAGAACACCATGCTTGTTTTAATCCTTTTATTGCCAATTACTAATTACCATTAGTCTATTTTACTAATGTCCTGCATACTTCATAATGTCTTTATATTTGTTAAGAGATTTATTCCTAAATATAAGATGCTCTTTCTAAATTAAATACAGAAAATTAAGTATTAAGATTGATAAAATTATCTTATTTAATCTTTTTTATATATTTTGATGTAAAATGTTACAGTATAATTGCTTCCATTAGAAAAAACAGAAGTATAATAAAGATAACACTTTAATTTAATAAGTTTAATGTGATCAATTTTATATACAAAAAATAAATGCACTTCAAGTTTTATAGTTTAATTCATTTATTTGTGGAGTCTTCATTAAAATAATATCACAACAAACAAAAATAAGTCCCATATATCTGTAGCAGCTAGAACCAACTACATATTTTAATTAATGTGCTTTTTCACTCCTTCTTGAAATTAATAATGTTATAGTCTAGAAAAAATATTTAATTTAATTCAGTTTACATTTATATGTGAATATGCTGACAAAACATGATTCTCTCAGAATGATTTCTACTTTTGATATAAAAAGACAGTATTTTGTACTATGCTACTCAATGTGCTTACTGCAAAACAGAAAAATAATAAATTATTAAAATTGATGATATATGCAAAAATATGACCAGGATGAATGAAGATTTTTTATTCATTTTTATTTAACAAAATGAATGTGGGTAATTAACATTATGGACTCTGGATTATAGAAAAAATATGATTTCTTCCTCCCAATTTATTTATCTGTAAAATGGGAAATTGAGAATAAATTAAAAAAAAACATTCAGTGTGGCATAATTTAATAAAATCTAACTATTAAAATCATTCTCATTATTATGAATATGCCTGAAACACTTCACATTTAAGTAGTCTTACAAAAATGTGTATCTCTGTCAATATAAGAAGATATTTGATATAGATGATATGGGAACCATGCTGAAAGCAGAAGAGAGAGAATTTTGAATTGAAACTTGGAATAAATTCCAGACCTTTCTCTGCTCCTAAATTTAGTTGCCATTTGACCAAGTTATGTACCTTCTGCTTAAAGTCCTTCAGCTATAAAATATATAAGATAGAGACAAAAGTTAGAAAAATGATAACAAAATTACTAATTCCCTAGTTCATAATCACCTGAAGGGGAGACTAAAGCTCATTCAATGTAATTTGATGTGTACCCTTGAAATAAGGCAGAGATCAAAGCGAGGTCTTACTAGGCAATATTCATCAAAGAAGAACTCTGACTTCTCCTAAGTTATTGTTCTCCTAAGGTATATGCTTTTAGTCAGAAAAGGAACAGTCCTATTTGTCTTTTCTTTTAACTTCTTCATGGTCACTAGTTTGTTAACCCTTCACCCTCTAGAGAAATAACTGCCTGCTTTCTGTCCATCTCATTAATACTCCCTTCAATGACTCCTGGCTGGTGCTCAGCTAGAATGCTTTTCTTCTTCAATAATGATCCGCATAGCACAGGGAGATCAGCTTGGTGCTTTGTGACCACCTAGAGGGGTGGGATAGGGAGGGTGGGAGGGAGGGAGACGCAAGAGGGAAGAGATATGGAAACATATGTATATGTATAACTGATTCACTTTGTTATAAAGCAGAAACTAACACACCATTGTAAAGCAATTATACTCCAATAAAGATGTAAAAAACAAAGATAGAGATAAGTGATTAGAGTAGAGTTAGATTTTAAACCTTCTTGTTTCACAGTGAAGTAAAACATGAAGCCTGAAGGTCGGGTGCTGATAAGTTGCTGTTTTGAGGAAGAGTATAAAACTGGTTGAGTAAGATCATTTATTTTATTAACTCTAGTCTAAATTTTTGGAACATAGTCATTAAGTTATGCCTATAGTATTTATTTTTTATATTTTGTACATGTTTTAAACTTATTGGAATTTATTTAAATTTGAAAAGTAATGACTATTTTCTTTTTGAATGCTATTTACCAAATTGATTTTCTAAAAATGCTGTTACTTTACAGTCACGATTCATAGTAAATCTACAGATAATAAAGAAAGAAACCAATATTGAACAAGATTCATCATAGAAAAATACTCAGGTGAATTCATTCATTTCCAATTTGATCATGAATCACCATTAAAGAATCATCTTGGGCTTGCCTGGTGGCACAGTGGTTGATAGTCCGCCTGTCAATAGAGGGGACACAGGTTCGTGCCCCAGTCTGGGAAGATCCCACATGCTAAGGAGCCGCTAGGCCCGTGAGCCATGCCACTGAACCTGCGCATCCAGATCCTGTGCTCTGCAATGGGAGAGGTCACAACAGTGAGAGGTCCACATACCGCAAAAAAAAAAAAAAAAAAAGAATCATCTTTACATTCTTTGGAAGGTACATAGCTAATGGAGTGGAATGAAATTTCAAGTATATAGTAATTATATACTTCCAGGTAGAAGTAGTAGGAACTATTTTTGTATATACAAGAAGTTTTCTTAATCTTTACTTTTGAAACTTGGCACATGAAATTTTATATAGAACATTTTCTTGATGGATTTCAAACAATACTTTCTATTCATTTTCCACAGAAAGCCCAAACTATAGCTTGTTCATTAAGGTTTTTAATCAATTTAATTTTCTGATGAGATATGAAAATAATTTAACAAAAGTGGTGCCATTTACAACCATACTTTAAAAAACAAACATATCCAAGAGAGCAACATTGTATACCACACTGCTTGAAAATATATTTTAAATGTTTTTTTTTTGTTTTGTTTTGTTTTTTGTTTTGCGGTACATGGGCCTCTCACTGTTGTGGCCTCTCCCGTTGTGGAGCACAGGCTCTGGGCACGCAGGCTCAGTGGCCATGGCTCACGGGCCTAGCTGCTCCGCGGCATGTGGGATCTTCCCGGACCGGGGCACGAACCCGTGTCCCCTGTATTGGCAGGTGGACTCTCAACCACTGTGCCACCAGGGAAGCCCTTAAATGTATTTTTATACTTTAATTTTAATATGCTTTAATATATAAGAAACTTGCTGTTATGACCTCAAGTAAATAAAGTCTGACATTTTAATAGAATAGGAAAATGTTTTATTTCTATACTGTGAAGTATTTCACTAGCCATCAGAAGAATGTTTGCTAGCTATTTCTGCCTTATAAACTGGAATAGAACTTCTGATTGCCAGATGACATTATTTAGCTGATTCATGCATGTATTTTATAGTTTAAAGGTAAACGTTACACATTAAACTTATTAGTATGAAGCAATAGGCTCAGTCAAAACTGCTTCATTTTTAAGCTCATTATTTTTTTTAGACTCACACAAGCTTCACTTGGTGATGTGATAATGTCTTTGGGTAAATTAAAAAAAACATTTACTCCTTCCCCTAACTAAACACATACCAGTATTGTGATGTAGGATATCCTGAGCAAAGAACAGAGTGCATTTGCCTTGTAATTTTGTGCATTGTTATTTGTGCTTTGTTTTTAAGTATTCGTTTTAGATACTAATGAATATATGCAGACTATTTTTAATACTAATTAAAAATATATAATACAAAGAGTCATATCTGCTTTTGTGATTTCAGAAAACACGTTGGCATTGTGCTCCCCTACAACTCAAATATATGCATTGACATTTACATTTTCTTACTTTCTTTTAAATGTGTGAATGTTTGATACAAAATAACATTTCATGGTGTACCATAATAATTAACTTATTTTTCTTTTACTAGAAGTTTCATATTTTACAAATTGAAACTAGCAATGCTTTTATTTATTTTTTTCTTTTTTTAGATGGTAGGTTTATTTTTTCCCAAAGAAAAAAAGTGCATATCAGGGATTTAGTTGCAGTTACAAATAATTCTATCATTAGTAGTAAATAGTACAAAAAAAAATCTGTATTTATATAATGAAAGTACAGAGCAAAGAATATATTTTCCATGGAAGTACAACTAGGAATTTACAATCATTCCTTGCTGTATTTCCTTTCTCAAAGGACAAGAGTTTTGACTGAATTATAATCAATAGTGATTATAAGTAGGTGCAAGTGTATTTGCACTCCCACATCTTTTTTTTAACATCTTTATTGGAGTATAATTGCTTTACAATGCACATACTCTAAGGTATCATTCAGAAATGATAGCATTAGTTTCTGCCTTATAACAGAAAAGTTAGTTTCTGCTTTTTTTCTGTTATAAAGCAGAAACTAATGCTTTCATTTCTGAATGACACCTTAGAGTATGTATTTATTCTTAATATCATGTTATGCATTTACAATGGTTAGGATTAACACAGATGAGTTGTAACAAGCTTTAAAATATTAATGCTATATAGAGAAGGACAATACATTTTAAAACATTGTTTAACAAAATGTTGCAACAGTTTTCATACTCAGGTTAGGTGAGGGATGTAGTAGCAACATTTTGAATGTCTTTAATTACTCTTACTTCTCTTTTAGATTTGGGGAGTTATTGGGCTTGAAAAAAAATAGAATTCATCTCATTCCTAAATGTTTTGTTTCAGGAGTTCAAATTTAATTATTCTTTTAGCTGTTTAGATCTCAATTATATTTAGTTTCATTTGAACCTTTTATTATCATACATTTCTCTTGAAAAATATTCTTGAATAAGATTCAAATAAGGCAAACTAAACATATGAATTATAAGATAATTTATGCATAAGTGAACCCTGGGACAATTTTTAAAAAGATAATTTATGCATAAGTGAACCCTGAGACAATTTTTAAAAAGCAAATCAAAATTGAGGTGTAGATAAAGAAGTTTTATTGCAAATTCTGAAAAAAAGAATAATGGCCCACATCTGTAAAAGACTTAGGACCCAGTTTTCTGTACTTCTATATTACCAATATTCTATAATTTAAAGAAATTCAGTACTTTAGAAATACTTTGATCCCACTTTTCTTCCTTGAAATTATTAAACAAACCAAACTAAGATTTGGAATTATAATTAAATATGATAATATTTTGAGTGATTTTGAGAATTTCTGAGATTTTCTAATATAAATTGAGCCTACTGTGTTAAAAACATCAAATGTTTTATATATATATATATAATGTGTATAATTATAAAAATAATATATATAGTTGTATTATATATAAAACATGTCATACATGCCAACATATTTATTATTTCTCATGAAAATATATTCTTGAATATGTTTTCAAATATGTCTGTTACAGAAATATATACATATATATAGCATAAATCTATACTTGCATTTTCAATCATAAATGACTTTACTGCAAAATATATCACATATAAAGATAGAATTTGAGGAGAATTTTTAATGCAGCTACTTGAAATATATACAACCTACATGTATGGTAATAAGAACATTAGTTCCTTGGTGGAACATTAACAAATATCGGTGAGAGAGTGTTAAATGCTCTTACAGTAAAAGCAAAGATAAATTAAATTTGAATAAAGTAATTTTTGGAAAAAAATTGATGATTTTTAAAATTTTTTATTGAAGTATATTTGATTTAAAATATTGTGCTAATTTCAGGGTAGAGCAAACTGAGTCTGTTATACATATATGTATACCCACTCTTTTTTAGATTCTTTTCCCATGTAGACCATTACAGAGTATTGAGTAGAGTTCACTGTGTTATACAGTAGGTCCTTATTAGTTATCTATTTCATATACAGTAGTGTGTATATGTCAATCCCAATCTTCCAATTTATCCCTCCTCCCCCTAGCCCTGGAAACCATATGTTAATTTTCTACATCTGTAAATCTATTTGTTTCGTAGATAAGTTCATTTGTACCCTGCTTTTAGATTCCACATATAAGTCACATCATATAATATTTGACTTACTCAGTATGAAAATCTCTATGTCCATGCATGTTGTTGCAAATGGCATTACTTGCTTTTTTTATGGCTGAGTAATATTCCATTGTGTATATGTACCACATCTTTATCCATTCCTCTGTCAGTGGACATTTAGGTGGTTTCATGTCCTGGCTATGATAAATAGTGCTGCAATGAACAGTGAGGTGCATGTATCTTTTTGAATTATGGTTTTCTCTGGATATATGCCCAGGAGTGGGATTGCTGGATCATATGGTAGCTCTATTTATTTATTTAAGGAAACTCCATACTGTTTCCATAGTGGCTATACCAGTTTACATTACCACCAACAGTGTAAGATGGTTACCTTTTCTCCACACTCTCTCCAGCATTTATTGTTTGTAGATTTTTTGATGATGGCCATTCTGTGCAGTCTGAGGTGATACTACATTGTAGTTTTTATTTGAATTTCTTTAATAATTAGTTAAGTTGAGCATCTTTTCATGTGCTTTTTAGCCAACTGTATGCCTTCTTTGGGAAATGTCTATTTATATCTCTCCCCACTTTTTGATTGGGTTGTTTGGGGGTTTTTTTGATATTGAGCTGCATGAACTGTTTGTATATTTTGGAAATTATTCCCTTGTCAGTTGCTTCATTTGCAAATATTTTCTCCCATTCTGAGGGTTGTCTTTTAGTTTTGTTTATGGTTTTCTTTGCTGTGCAAAAGCTTTTAGGTATAATTTGGTTTAATTTTTTTTGTCTTTATTTTTATTACACTATGAGGTGGATTGAAAAAGATCTTACAGCAATTTATGCCAGAGAGGGTTCTGCCTAGATTTTCCTCTAAGAGTTTTATAGCATCTGGCCTTACATTTGATCCCTAATCAATTTTGAGTTTACTTTCTTGTATGGTTTTAGGAGGTGTTATAATTTCATTCTTTTACATGTAATTGTCCAATTATCCTAGCGTCACTTACTGAAGAGACTTTTTTCCATTGTATATTCATACCTCCTTTGTCATAGATTAGGTGCACGGGTACCTCTAGATTTTCTATCCTGTCCCATTGATCTATATTTCTGATATTGTGCCAGTACCATAAGGTATTGATGACTGTAGCTTTGCAGTATTGTCTGAAGTCAGGGAGCCTGATTCCTTCAGATCCGTTTTTCTTTTCCAAGATTGCTTTGGCTATTTGGGGTCTTATTGTTTCCATCCAAATTGTAAAATTTTTTGTTCTAGTTCTGTAAAAAAAAATGTCACGGGTAATTTGATAAGGATTTCATTGAATCTGTAGATTGTTGTGTAGTATAGTCATTTTCACAATATTGATTCTTCCAATCCAAGAACACGGTATATTTCTCCATCTGTTTTTATCATCTTAGATTTGTTTCATCAGTATTTTATACTTCTCTGAGTACAGGTTTTTTACCTCCTTATGTAGATTTATTCCTAGGTATTTTATTCTTTTTGATGTTATGGTAAATGAGATTGCTACCTTCATTTCCATTTCTGATATTTAGTTGTTAGTGTATAGGAATGCAAGAGATTTCTGTGTATTGATTTTAAATCCTGAAACTTTAACAAATTATTTGATGATCTCTAGTAGTTTTCTGGTAGCATCTTTAGGGTTTTCTATGTATAGTATGATGTCATCTGCAAACAGTGACAGTTTTACTTCTTTTCCAATTTGGATTCTTTTTATTTTTTTTTCTCAGATTGCCATAGCCAGGACTTCCACAAATATTTTGAATAATAGTGTTGAGAGAGGACATCCTTGTCATGTTTCTGATCTTAGAGGAAATACTTTCAGCTTTTCACTATTGAGAATGATGTCTGCTGTGGGTTTGTCGTATATGGCCTTTACTATGTTGAGGTAGGTTCCCTCTATGACCACTTTCTGGAGAGTTTTTATCATAAATGGATGTTGAATTTGTCAAAAGCTTTTTCTGCACCTATTGAGATGATCATATGGTTTTTATTCTTCAATATGTAGATGTGGTGTATCACACTGACTGATTTGTGAGTATTGAAGAATCCTTGCATCCCTGGGATAAATCCCACGTGATCATTGCTGTATGATCCTTTTAAGGTGCTGTTGGATTTGGTTTGCTAGTATTTTGTTGAGGATATTTGCATCTATATTTATCTGTGATATTGGCTTATAATTTACTTTTTTTGTTATATTTTTGTCAGGTTTTGGTATCAGGGTGATGGTGGCCTCATAGAATGATCTTGGGAGTATTCCTTCCTCTGCAATTCTTTGGAAGCCTTTCAGCAGGGTAGGTGTTAACTCTTCTGTAAATGTTTGATAGATTTCACCTGAGAAGCCACCTGGTCCTGGGCTTTTATTTGTTGGATGATTATTATTTTTTAATTATTACAAAAACACTTCAAGAATTTAATGCATTAATTACACACTCTCAGAGTCTGAACACTTCATGTTGTGGACTACCACATCTATTTGTTGAAACTTAAGCCCTCTCTCACCCAACTGACAGTCTTATATTTCTACTACATATCTCACCTCCTCAAATTCAACCTATCCAAATCCAAACTGATTTTCTATCAGAACTTCCATTCATCTACAGATGGAGGATCCTATGAATTATAATTGCCTGTGGGCCATTTGATCATGCCACCAGTTTTAAACAGACTAGTGTGATTTCTCCACCACTGGCCAATCCTCTTTAATTATTTATTTATTTGTTTATTTGTTAATTTATTTAAACATCTTTATTGGAATGTAATTGCATTACAATGGTGTGTTAGTTTCTGCTTTATAACAAAGTGAATCAGCTATATATATTCATATATCCCCATATCACCTCTCCCTTGTGTCTCCCTCCCACACTCCCTATCCCACCCATCTAGGTGGTCACAAAGCACTGAGCTGAGGTCCCTGTTCTATGTGGCTGGTTCCTACTAGCTATTTATTTTACATTTGGTAGTATATATAAGTCCATGCCACAATCTCACTTCGTCTCATCTTACCGTTCCCCATCCCCATGTCCTCTAGTCCATTTGCTACGTCTGCATCTTTATTCCTGTCCTGCTCACAGGTTTCAGAACCTTTTTTTTTTTTTTTAGATTCCATATATATGTGTTAGCATATGGTATTTTTTTCTCTTTATGACTTACTTCACTCTGTATGACAGACTCTAGGTCCATCCACCTCAGTACAAATAACTCAATTTCCTTTCTTTTTATGGTTAACATTCCATTGTATATATGTGCCACATCTTCTTTGTCCATTCATCTCTCACTGGACACTTAGGTTGCTTCCATGTCCTGGCTATTGTAAATAGAGCAATGAACATTGTTTTACATGACTCTTTTTGAATTATGGTTTATTTAGGGTATATGCTCAGGAGTGGGATTGTTGGGTCATATGGTAGTTCTATCTTTAGTTTTCTAAGGAACCTCCATACTGTTCCACATACTGGTTGTATCAATTTACATTCCCACCAACAGGGCAAGAGTATTCCCTTTTCTCCACACCCTCTCCAACATTTATTGTTTGTAGATTTTTTTTAATGATGGTCATTCTGACTGGTCTAATGTGATACCTTATTGTAGTTTTGATTTGCATTTCTCTAATGATTAGTGATGTTGAGCATTGTTGCATATGTTTGTTGACAATTTGTATATCTTATAGCAGAAATGTCTACTTAGGTCTTCTGCCCAATTCTGGATTGGTTTGTTTGTTTTTGATATTGAGCTGCATGAACTGCTTGTAAATTTTGGAGATTAATCGTTTATCAGTTGCTTCATTTGCAAATGTTTTCTCCCATTCTGTGGGTTGTCTTTTTGTCTTGTATATGGTTAACTTTGCTGTGCAAAAGCTTTGAAGTTTCATTAGTCCCCATTTGTTCATTTTTGTTTTTATTTCCATTTCTCTAGGAGGTAGGTCAAAAAGGATCTTGCTGTGATTTATGTCACAGAGTGTTCTGCTTATATTTTCCTCTAAGAGTTTTACAGTGTCTGGCTTTACGTTTAGGTCTTTAATCCATTTTGAGTGCATTTTTGTGCATGGTGATAGGAACTGTTCTAATTTCACTCTTATACATGTAGTTGTCCAGTTTTCCCAGCACCACTTATTGAAGAGACTGTCTTTTCTCCATTGTATATTCTCACCCCCTTTGTCAAATATAGGTTGACCATATGTGCATGGGTTTATTTCTGGGCTTTCTATCCTGTTCCATTGATCTATATTTCTGTTTTTGTGCCAGTACCATGCTGTCTTGATTACTGTAGACTTGTAGTATAGTCTGAAGTCAGGGAACCTGATTCCTCCATCTCCATTTTTCTTTCTCAAGATTGCTTTGGCTCTTCGGGGTCTTTTGTGTTTCCATACAAATTGTGATATTTTTTGTTCTAGCTCTGTGAAAAATGTCATTGGTAGTTTGATAAGGATTGCATTGAATCTGTAGATTGCTTTGGGTAGTATAGTCATTTTCACAAGGTTGATTCTCCCAATCCAAGTACATGGTATATCTCTCCATCTGCTTGTATCATCTTTAATTACTTTCATCAGTGTCTTATCATTTTCTGCATACAGGTCTTTTGTATCCTTAGGTAGGTCTATTCCTAGGTATTTTATTCATTTTGTTGCAGTGGTAAATGGGAGTGTTTCCTTAATTTCTCCTTCAGATTTCTCATCACTAGTGTATAGGAATGAAAGAGATTTCTGTGCATTTATTTTGTATCCTGCTACTTTACCAAATTCATTGATTAGCTCTGGTAGTTTTCTGGTAGCATCTTTAGGATTCTTTACGTATATTATCATGTCATGTGCAAACAGTGACAGTTTTACATTTTTTCTGATTTAGATTCTTTTTATTTCTTTTTCTTCTCTTATTGCTGTCACTAAAACTATGTTGAATAATAGTGGTGAGAGTGGACATCCTTGTCTTGTTCCTGCTCTTAGAGGAAATGGTTTCAGTTTTTCACCATTGAGAAAGATGTTGGCTGTGGGTTTTTCAGATATGGCTTTTTATATGTTGAGGTAAGTTCCCTCTATGTCTACTCTCTGGAGGGTTTTTATCATAAATGGGTGTTGAATTTTGTTGAAAGCTTTTTCTGCATCTATTGAGATGATTATATGGTTTTTCTCCATCTGTTTGTTAATATGCTTTATCACATTGATTGATTTGCATATATTGAAGAATTCTTGCATTCCTGGGATAAATCCAACTTGATCATGGTGTATGATCCTTTTAATATGCTGTTAGATTCTCTTTGCTAGTATTTTATTGAGGACATTTGCATCTATTTTCATCAGTGATATTGGCCTGTAGTTTTCTTTCTTTGTGACATCTTTGTCTGCATTTGGTATCAGTGTGTTGGTGGCCCCATAGAATGAGTTTGGAAGTTTTCCTCCCTCTGCTATATGTTGGAAGATTTTGAGAAAGATAGGTGTTAGCTCTTCTCCAAATGTTTGATAGAATTCACCTATCATGCCATCTGGCCCTCGGCTTTTGTTTCTTGGAAGATTTTTATCACATTCTCAATTTCAGTGCTTGTGAGTGGTCAGTTATATTTTCTATTTCTTCCTGGTTCAGTCTCAGAAGGTTGTGCATTTTAAAGAATTTGTTCATTTCTTCTAGATTGTCCATTTTATTGGCATATAGTTGCTTGTAGTAATCTATCATGATCTGCAGTGTCAGTTGTTACTTCTCCTTTTCCATTTTTAATTCTATTGATTTGATTCTTCTCCCTTTTTTTCTTGATGAGTCTGGGTAATGGTTTACCAATTCTTTTTATCTTCGCAAAGAACCAGCTTTTAGTTTTATTGATCTTTGCTATTGTTTCCTTCATTTCTTTTTCATTTATTTCTGATCTGATGTTTATGATTTCTTTACTTCTGCTAACTTTGGGATTTTTGTTGTTGTTGTTCTTCTTCTTTCTCTAATTTCTTAAGGTGTCGAGATAGGTGGTTTATTTTGAGATTTTTCTTGTTTCTTGAGGTAGGATTGTATTGCTGTAAACTTTGCTCTTCGAACTGCTTTTGCTGCATCCCATAGTTTTTAGGTCATTGTATTTTTACTGTCATTTTTTTCTAGGTATTTTTTGATTTCCTCTTTGACTTCTTCAGTGACCTATTGGTTATTAAGTAGTGTATGGTTTAGCCACCAGGTGTATGTATTTATTAAACATATATCCCTGTAATTGATATCTAGTCTCATAGCATGATCAAAAAAGATTCTTGATATGATTTCTATTTTCTTAAATTTACCAAGGCTTGATTTGTGACCCACGATATGATCTATCCTGAAGAATGTTCCATGAGCACTTGAGAAGAATGTGCATTCTGTTGCTTTTGGGTGGAATGTCCTATAACTATCAATTAAGTCCATCTTTTTAATGTATTATTTAAGTGTGTGTTTCCTTATTTATTTTCATTTTGGATGATCTGTCCAGTGGTGAAAGTGAGGTGTTAAAGGACTCTACTATGATTGTATTACTGTTGATTTCCCCTTTTATGACTGCTAGCTTTGCCTTATGTATTGAGTTGCTCCTATGTTGGGTCTGTAAATGTTATATCTTCCTCTTGGATTGATCCCTTGATTGTTATGCAGTGTCCTTCTTTGTCTCTTGTAATAGTCTTTGTTTTAAATTCTATTTAGTCTGATATGAGAATTTCTACTCCAGGTCTCTTTTGATTTCCATTTGCATGGAATATCTTTTTCCATCCCCTCACTTTCAGTCTGTATGTGTCCCTAGGTCTGAAGTGCGTCTCTTGTCAACAGCATATATATAGGAGTGTGGTTTTTTTTATCCATTCAGCCCGTCTATATCTTTGGGTTGGAGTATTTAATCCATTTACATTTAAGGTAATTATCAACATGTATGTTCCTATTACCATTTTCTTAACTGTTTGGGGTTTGTTATTGTAGGTCTTTTCCTTCTCTTGTGTTTCCTGCCTAGAGAAGTTCCTTTAGCATTTCTTGTAAAGCTGGTTTGGTGATACTGAATTCACTAAGCTTTTGCTTGTCTGTAAAGGTTTTAATTTCTCCATTGAATCTGAATAAGATCCCTGCTGGGTACAGTAATCTTGGTTGTAGGTTTTTCCCTTTCATCAATTTAAATATATCCTGCCACTCCGTTCTGGCTTGCAGAGTTTCTGCTGAAAGATCAGCTGTTAACCTTATGAGGATTCCCTTGTATGTTATTTACTGTGTTTCCCTCACTGTTTTTAATATTTTTTCTTTGAATTTAATTTTTGATAGTTTGATTAATATGTGTCTTGCCATGTTTCTCCTTGGATTTATCCTGTATGGGACTCTCTGTGCTTCCTGGACTTGATTAACTATTCCCTTTCCTATATTAGGGAAGTTATCAACTATAATCTCTTCAAATATATTCTCAGTCCCTTTTTTTTTTCTCTTCTTCTTCTGGGCCCCTATAATTCGAATGTTGGTGCATTTAGTTTTGTACCAGAGGTCTCTAAAACTGTCCTCAATTCTTTTCCTTCTTTTTTCTTTATTCTGCTCTGCAGTAGTTATTTCCACTATTTTATCTTCCAGGTCACTTATCCATTCATCTGCCTCATTTATTCTGCTATTGATTCCTTGTAGACAATTTTTAATTTCATTTATTGTGTTGTTCATCATTATTTGCTTGCTCCTTAGCTCTTCTTGGTGCTTGTTAAACGTTTCTTGTATTTTCTCCATTCTATTTCCAAGATTTGGATCATCTTTACTATCATTACTCTGAATTCTTTTTCAGCTGGACTGCTTATTTCCTCTTCATTTGTTTGGTCTGGTGGGTTTTTACCTTGCTCCTTCATCTACTGTGTGTTTCTTCGTCTTCTCCTTTTGCTTAACTTATTGTGTTTCAGGTCTCCTTTTCACAAGCTGCACGTTCTTAGTTCCCATTAGTTTTTGTGTCTGTCCCCTTTGGCTAAAGTTGGTTCAGTGGGTTGTGTAGGCTTCCTGGTGGAGGGGACTAGTGTCTGCGTTCTGGTTGATGAGGCTGGATCTTGTCTTTCTGTTGGGCAGGACTGCCTCCTGTAGTGTGTTTTGGCGTTTCAGTCACTGTATTATTTTAGGCAGCCTCTCTGCTCATTGGTGGGGTTGTGTTCCTGTCTTGCTAGTTGTTTGGCATAGGGTGTCCAGCCCTATAGCTTGCTGGTCATTGTCTGGAGCTGGATTTTAGCATTGAGATGGAGATATTTGAGAGAGTTTTCACCATTTGATATTACGTGGAGCTGGGAGGTCTCTGGTTTACCAATGTCCTCAACTCAGCTCTCCCACCTCAGAGGCACAGGCCTGACACCTTCCTGGAACACCAAGACCCTGTCAGTCACATGGCTGCTAGTGTTGGAGGGTCTTCTGCTGAGGTGGGGGTATGGCTGTGACTCACTTTGAGGACAAGGACACTGGCAGAAAAAGTTCTGGGAAGTACTCTTTGGCATGATCCCTCCCAGAGTCTGCCATTACCCCACCAAAGAGAATGTAGGCTCCAGTGCTGTGAATCCTCAGGCCAAACAACCTGTTGGAAAATTTTCTTCCTGGTTCTTCCTGGTTCAGTGTTGGAAGTTTGTAATGTTACTAAGAATTTATCCATTTCTTGTATTTTTCCATTTTATTGGCATCTAGTTGCTTGTAGTAGTCTCTTATGATTTTTTTGTATTTCTGTGGTGTCAGTTGTAACTTCGTCTTTTTCATTTCTAATTTTATTGATTTGAGTCCTCTCCCTTTTTTTCTTGTTGGGTCTGAGTTTTCTATTTGAGTTAACCATTTATCAATTTTGTTTATCTTGTCAAAGAACCAGCTTTAATTTCATTGATATTTGCTATTGTTTTCTCCATTTCTATTTTATTTATTTCTGTTCTGATCTCTATGATTTCATTCCTTCTACTAACTTTGGTATTTTTTTGTTCTTCTTTCTCTAGTTTCTTTAGGTGTAAGGATAGGTTGTTCATTTGAGAATTTTCTTGTTTCTTCAATTAAGATTGTATTGATATAAACCTGCCTCTTAGAACTGTTTTTGTTGTGTCCCATATGTTTTGGACCATCGTGTTTTCATTGTCACTTTTCTCTAGGTGTTTTTTGATTTCTTCAGTGATCCATTGATTATTTATTAACATATTGCTTAACCTTCCTCTGTTTGTGTATTTTCCATTTTTTCCCTCTAATTTATTTCTAATCTCACAGTGTTGTGGTCAGAAAAGATACTTGATATGATTTCAATATTCTTAAATTTACTGAAACTTGATTTGTGAACCAAGATGTGATCTATTCTCAAGAATGTTCCATGTGTACTTGAGAAGAAAGTGCATTCTGATGCTTTCAGATGGAATGTTCTATAAATATCAAGTATGTTCATCTACTCTAATGTGTCTTTAAGGGTTGTGTTGTCTTATTGATTTTCTGTCTGGATGATCTGTCTATTGATGTTAGTGGGATGTTCAAGACCCCCACTATTATAGGATTACTGTCAATTTCTCCTTTTCTGGTTGTTAGCATTTGCATTATAAATTGAGATGCTCCTATTTTGCAGGCATATATATTTACAATTGTTATATCATCTTCTTTGATTGATCACTTGATCATTATGCAGTGCCCTTCCTTGTCTCTTGTAACACTCTTTCTTTTAAAGTTCATTTTCCTGAAATTAGTAGTGTTATTCCAGCTTTCTTTTGATTTCAATTTGAATGGAGTTTCCTTTTCTATTCCCTCACTTTCAGTCTGTATGTGTGCCAGGTCTGAAGTGGGTCTCTTGTAGACAGCATATATATGGGTCTTGTTTTTGTATCCATTCAGCCCATCTGTGCCTTTTGGTTGGAGCATTTAATCCATTTAAAACATTTAAGGTAATTATCCATAAAGATGTTCCTATTGCCATTTTCCTAATTATTTTGGGTCTGTTTTTGTGGGTCTTTTTTCTTCCCTTTCTTTTTTGTTCTCTTTTCCTTTTTTCCTGCCTCTAGAAGCTCATTTAGCATTTGTTGTAAAGTTGGTTTTGTGGAGCTGAATTCTCTTAGCTTTTGCTTGTCTTTAAAGGTGTTGATTTCTCCATTGAATCTGAGTGAGAGCCCTGCTGGGTGGAGTATTCTGGGTTGCAGGTATTTCCCTTTCATCACTTTAAATATATCATGCTTCTCCCTTTGGGCCTAAGAGTTTCTGTTGAAAAATTAGCTGATAACCTTATGTGGATTCCCTTTATGTTATTTGTTGTTATTCCCTTGCTGTTTTTAATATTTTTCTTTGTATTTAATTTATATTAGTTTGATTAATATGTGTCTTGCTGTGTTTCTCCTTGGATTTATCCTGTATAGGACTCTCTGAAAATCCTGGACTTAGGTGACTATTTCCTTTGCCATAATATATAAGTTTTTGACTGTAATCTCTTCAAATATTTTCTCAGTCCCTTCCTCTTTCCCCCCTTCTTCTGGGACACTTATAATTTGAATGTTGGTGAGTTTTATGTTGCCCCAGAGGTGTCTGATACTGTCCTCATTTAATTCTTTTTTTCTTTATTCTGTTCCACAGCAGTGATTTACACCATTCTATCTTCCGGCTCACTTCTCCATTCTTCTGCCTCAGTTATCTGCCAATGATTCCTTCTAGTGTATTTTTCATTTCAGTAATTGTATTGTTCATCATTCTTTATTTTTTCTTTAGTTCTTCTAGGTCCTCACTGAAAATTCCTTGTGTCTTGTTGATCTGTGTCTCCATTCTTTTTTTCACGATCTTGGATCATCTTTTCTTTTATTACTCTGAATTGTTTTTCAGGTAGATTGCCTATCTCCTCTTCATTTATTTGGTCTTATTGGTTTTTACCTTGCTCTTCCATCTGCAACATATTTTTATGGCATCTCACTTTCTCTAACTTAGTGTGTTTGTGGTCTCCTTTCTGCAGCTGCAAGGTTATAGTTCCTTTTGCTCTGGTGTCTGCACCCTGGTGGGTGAGATTGCTTCAAGGGCTTTGTAGCCTTTCTGGTAGGAGGGACTGGTGAATGTCCTGTCTTGGGTGGATCTGGGTCTTTTCCCTCTGGTGGGCAGAACCATGTCAAGGGGTGTGTTTTGGGGTGTCTTTGAGCTTGATATGACTTTCAGCAGCCTGTCTGCTGATGGGTGTGGCTGTGTTCCTTTCTTGCTCATTGTTTGGCCTGAAGCATTCAAGGACTGGAGCTTGAAGCCTTTTGCATAGGGCCAGGTCTTGGTGCCGAGATGGAGACCTCCAGGAGAGCTCACAGCAATTATTATTCCCTGAGGCTGGGAGTTTCCTGGTGGTTCACTGTTCAAGACTCAGTGCTCCCACTGCTGGGGCTCAGCTTTGACTGCCAACCAGGGAACCAAGACTCTGCAAGCCATGCACTGTGGTCAAAAATACAAAAAGGAACAAAACAAAACAAGACAGACTGACAAAAATATAAGAAAAAAAAAGGCAAATAATAAAAGAAAACCAAACAAAATAAAACCAAAGAAAACCAAAAAAACCCAAGAAAACAATTAAGCAAACAAAAACCAATAACGAAAACAAACAGTAAAAAATGAAGCTAACAAAAACAAAATTAAAAAATAAAAGTAAAAAAATATATATACTAAATTATTTTTTAAAATTAAAAATTTTAAAAACAACAGCAACAACTCATTAACAACAATTATTCCCTGAAGCCTCTTCTACCAGTGTCCTTGTCCCCACTTTGAGCTACAGCTGACCCTTGCCTCCCCAGGAGGCCCTCTAAGGCCTCTAAGTAAGTCTCTGGACCCTCTGTGTGCACTGTGTGGGCAGCTCAGAGTCTGACCTGACTCAACTCGCATGTGTATGTGCCCACAATGTCCACAGTTCCTAAAGCTAGATCTATCTCAGTTTCAGGAGCACTTTTTTCTATTCAGATGTTCCACACTCACTGGATTTACCAAGTTGATTGTTGGCATTTAATCTATGGCTTGTTCAGCTGCAATTGGAGATTTCAGTTCTTTTTCCTTAGTTACACAGTCCCTGGGCCTCAGCTTTGGTTTCAGCCCTACCTCTGCATGTGGGCCACACTCAAGAATCTGTTTCCCACCTAGGTGAGAGGGGGCAAAGGTAGCTACTGGAGGCCCATTATTGGCCCATTTTGGTGGGAGGGGTGAGGGCAGTGACTGACTTGTGCATGCTTGCCCCAGTCAGTCACTGTCTGCGTGGCAGGCAGTGACTTAGGTGGGAGGGACAGGAGGCAGCAACTGGCTGGGGTGCATGTTCTCTCTCAGGTGGAGGGGGATAAGGCCACAGTGACTGGAATACAAGTGCTTGCTCTGGTGGGAGCCCCTTCTAGTCCCTGCAGAGACAGTGGCTGGCAAGAGGCAGCAACTGACTGGAGCACACATGCTCACTCAGGTGGGTGAGGGATAAGTCAGCAATGACTGGAACAAACACACTTGTTCTGGTGGGACCCCCTCCCAGTGTCCACAGAGGCAGGGAATGGCGCGTCGGGAGAGATGCTGTGATGGTGACCCTGACTTTCATGTGTCACTCAATAATGGAGCCTTTTTTCTATGGTGGTCTGGGCTTCTTCCAGGTGCATTTCCAGTTTCAGAGCTCCTCACTCCCATCCCCTTAGGCTGTCTCTGCACAGCCAACCACATTCCTCTCTTCAGGTCCACTCTTCAAACCCCATGTTCCAGCACCCAGCCTCTATCAGCACTGGCATACATCCATCTCAGGCTAGGGCATGTAGGGCTGTGGCACGGACTGTCTTTGTAAGCCTTGCTGTGTCCTGCCTGCCATAGACTGGCTGCTGTACTTTACTCTGATATCCCCTGAAGATCCCCTTCTATCTCACCTGATCTCCCTGCTGGCGAGGGAGCTTCCTTGGATGTGGGAACCTCTCCTCTCCTTCAGCTCCCACACCAAGGTGTGCAGGTCTCGTCCTGTTTCCTCTTTTTCTTCTGTTTCTCTTGTCCGTCCTATTAGGTTATATGGGGATATTTTCCTGTCCTTTTAGGTGTCCAAGGTCCTCTGCTAGTGTTCAGCAGGTGTTCTCTGTGAATTATTCCATATGTAGATGTATTCTTTTTTTTTTCTTTTTTGCAGTATGCGGGCCTCTCACTGTTGTGGCCTCTCTCATTGCAGAGCACAGGTTCCAGATGCGCAGGCTCAGCGGGCATGGCTCATGGTCCCAGCCACTCTGAGGTATGAGGGATCTTCCTAGACCGGGGCATGAACCCTTGCTGCCTGCATCAGCAGGCAGACTCTCAACCACAGCACCACCAGGGAAGCCCTGTAGATGTATTCTTGATGTACTTGTATGGAGAGGTAAACTCCAGGTCTTCCTCTTCTGCCAACTTGACCTCTCTGATGATTTTTGTATTATCACTGCTACTGTTATATTTTCCCCAGTGAATTTTATAATCTATATTTTCATGAAAATTTCCCTTATGGATTTTTAAAATATTAACAGGTTTCCATCCAGTAATTCAGTGCATTAGAATCAATAGTCTCACATGAAAGAATGAAATATATTTAATGTCACCTTCATTCATTTACTTGGCTATGGAGAAAATTTAAAACTCTTTCCAGTTTTTGTCACTGATCAAAGAAATATATATTGACAGATAATGAAACAGCTTATGCACTTTTATGGGTGTATCAAATTAGATTAACATGTCTGAAGAATAGACAGGGGTTTGATTTTATAGAGGAAAACACAAGTTGAGAAGGGCTGTCCCTTCTCAAATTCAAAGAGTCCAGGGTAGTTATGACTATTCATCTAATGGACTGATTCTAGGCAATAAAAAATCTCCCTTCCTCCTGCTGAGATATGAGTGGCTGTGCATGAAAGTGCCCCTTTCAGGGGCTTTCTGACTCTACTTAAAATGAGGTTTCCTTGGGCTTCCCTGGTGGCGCAGTGGTTGAGAGTCCGCCTGCCAATGCAGGGGACAAGGGTTCGTGCCACGATCCGGGAAGATCCCACATGTCGCAGAGCGGCTGGGCCCATGAGCCATGGCCGCTGATCCTGCGTGTCCAGAGCCTGTGCTCTGCAATGGGAGAAGCCACAACAGTGAGACGCCCACGTACTGCAAAAAAAAAAAAAAATGAGGTTTCCTTTATTTATTTTCATATAGATATGGATGATATAGATAAAAATGTAGAAAATAAATTAGATAATTCACTTTATGATCTTTAAGAAAGGGAATGGCAAAGTCTTACTTGTGTTTTAGAAACACAGCTATATAAGTAACTGCTGATACAGATTTACTGGTGCAGTGAAATAAAATTCTGTTCCTTTATAAAAAAAATTTTCCCTTGTTGATTTTGCCTCCTTCACTTTGCCATCCACTGCACTCCAAAAGAAGGATAATATGCAAATCTAAATGTCTCAATCTTATTCTCACTTTGTTGGCTGACTAATTCAGAATACTGAAATAAATCCACAACCCAAGTGTATTTAGTTAGCATATGTAGTGCTTAACATGGGAAGACACAACTAAACAAGACAAAATCACCTTATAAGGAAACTCTTGTGAGCTTTCGATATCAGTTTTTAAGTCACATTTATGGTGACAATTATAAGACAAATTGTGATGGGTGGCATTGCTGGCTCCTTGTTATACACAAGGAAGGAATTCATTCAGATCATAAAAGGTTAATAATGAAGGGCCTCAAACTATAAGCCACTGGTGCCCACCAGGAAGCTTTGACATCAGAGAAACTACAAAAGGATGTTTGAGTTCCACATATGAAAAGAGAAAGACAGAAAGAAAGAAGACTCAATTCATACAGATCATGAAAGTTGGGACTTGCCCTAGCAAATGGATTTTCTCTTCCTCCCTCTTTTTTTTTTTTTACGGTACGTTTGCCTCTCACTGTTGTGGCCTCTCCCATGTGGAGCACAGGCTCCGGACGCGCAGGCTCAGCAGCAATGGCTCATGGGCCCAGCCGCTCCGTGGCATGTGGGATCCTCCCAGACTGGGGCACGAATCTGCTTCCCCTGCATCGGCAGGTGGACTCTCAACCACTGCACCATCAGGGAAGCCCTCTTCCTCCCTCTTGTCACAAAAAAATTCTGTTCCTACTACCAAAAATAATCATTTCACATTTGCTCTGTATATACCACATGTTTCCTTTTCATGGACTTTAGTGTTTTTATCAGTTTCTCCACTACTCTCCACCTGTGAAATTGTGATTTGTAATAAGAAATATATATTTGGTCTTCATCCCACTTTCTGGCACAGAAGTCCTAAAACCCTTGGAATTTCCTAAGTGAGGAAAGCTTAAAGGTGTCCCTTGTCATGTTAATGAGATTTTTGTGCCTCACTTAAGGATAAGGGTTGGTATCCAGGAGAACCAACCAAGTGATTACAGGTGTGAAACTTTCAGTCTCACTCTCCTAACCTCCAGGGGAGGTCAGGGGAGAGAGGCTGGATGTTAAATCAGTTGTCAATGATCAATAATTAAATTGATCATGCCTGTGTAATGAAGCCTCCATAAAAACCCAGAAAGCTTCCAGGTTGGTGAACATGTGGAGACTGGCGGAGAAACATGGAAGAAGCTCCATATCCCTTTCCCATGCCTTGCCTTATATATCTCTTCCATCTGACTGTTCCTGAATTACATCCTTTTGTAATAAACTGGTAATCTAGTAAGTAAAATGTTTCTCTGAATTATGTGAGTGTCTCTAGAAAAATAGTTGAACCTGAGGTGATGGTTGTGGGAACCTCTGACTTATAGCTAGTTAGTCAGAAGTACAAGTGACAACATGGGTTTGAGTTTGGTATATTAAGTGTTGGGGGAGGGGGAGCAGAATTGTAGGATTAGTGCTCAGTCTGTGAGATCTGACACTATCTCTAGGTAGATAGTGTCAGAATTCAGTTGAACTCTAGGACACCAGCTAGTGTTGAAGAATTGCTTGGATGTATGAAGAAAACCACCACCACCACACTTTGTAATTGGGTACTAGAATCTATACAGCCTTTTTTCTGAATTGTTCCTAATTTCATACAAATATTGCTTAGTATTCTCTGTCAGAGAGCACTCCTTCAGCATATTTCTTTAGTCAATTTTTGCCTTTTCTTCCTAGTGGATTATAAATCCCACTAGGGCAAGCGTTATCACTATTTGTTAAACTCTCTGTATCTAGCACACAGATCAGTTCTAGAGACACAAAATGCATCCAGAAATCAATGAAGGGTCATTAAAAGATATTTAAGCAAGGTAAATGACATGATTAGATTTGCATTATGTATTGTTCATAGGTTTGTTGGAAAGATCGATAGAAGAACATCTTGTGAGAACAATAATTTGTCATTTGGCTTCTCAATCTCCTGCATCTTTAATTTCCTCCTCTATGCTACATTATTTCCATGAGGATGAAAACATGCTACCACACTCATAGAAATCTTCAATGAACCCATCTCCCTTCCAGCAGCATCCAAGTTTGCACACAGACCTCTAGAATAAAAAAATAAATAAAATATCTTAAAATATTAAAGGTATTTCCTGCTTTATTTCTATTCCATTCTTAACATTTCACATCTCATTCTTTCCAAATATTTAAGGAAAAATATTTATTAAAATATGCCAAATTCTTGGAAAGGAACACAATCATAAGTCTACATGTTGGTAAGTTTTTTACAGAAGGAAAATACGTGTGTAGTCATCAACATTATCATGTGTTGACCTGAAATAAATAGATGCCAAATATTCTCCAGTGAAGATGGGTTTATCTGGGATCAGCAGAAAATTGCAAATTGGGGTCTGCAACCATTGTCAGCTATGAGCAAGTTCCTATATGACAGGGGAAAGAGAATACTTTTATAGAGGGGGAAAAGAAATCAGCAGGGCTATAATTATAAAGAGTCCATGTCTTTTCATTTGCTGAGTCCATGCTAAGAGAAAAGAGGAGTCTTTCTTCTTCCTGTCGGACTCTACTATCATTGTAGGGTTTGAGAGCTCCCCCTTCTGGTCTCCTGATTATTTAATTGAAGATTCAGTTTATTAATTTTTTACATTTCCCCCTTTTGAGCAAGATCATCTTCTGAAAACTTTGTTGATAAGGAGTCAGGTTTTCTAGTTTCAGTGTTTTTTGTCCACTAATGGCAGAAAGGACCTTCATGGATGTAGTGTCTCACAGTGGAAGGAAAGTGCACAGATTGGAAAGCTCTTGAGGTCACATTTGTGTAACACTGAGGAGTAGGAGTTAAACTGTTAGACAATTTTTATCTAAAGTTCATGTGTTATCAAGATCATTTGAAATGCTTTACTATCATTAAAATCTTGGTGACAAACTTTGGACAGTCCTGGACTGTGTAACTTGGGAAATCTGTCTCATCAGATTTTGTTGGCATCAATTCTGGGAAATCTTTACTTTTAGGCCACAAGTTGGTGTGCAGGTCCAGTAAGAGTTATATGCTTTCTTTAGATGTTTCATGTGAATCTAAGAGTCCCTTCCTTGTAGTTTCATGGCACAAGTTTTCAAATCATACCTGATAGGTTGAAGAGAGGTCTTCCAAAAGTGTATTTTATAATAGACAAAATCTCTAGTTTGCAAGGTGTGATGCTTAAGGTCTTCATCTCTCAAAATCACACTATGAAAAGATTACCCTACCAAATCTTGGTTATTTTTAATAGAAGCAATTAGGCCTTTGGAATATTGGAGTATCTCACATTTTATCAGTTCTGGGTCAAAAGAAGCAGGAGACAAGTTTATTTGATGCCTGTGACTACTTCAAAAATGAGTCTCAAAAGGGATGAATCTAAGATTTAGAAAGATGAATTGAAATGATTTTGGCCAAGATATTCAGAGGGCTTCCAAAAATTTTGCCAACTGAGTGCTCGATTATGAAATGAGTTCCCTGATTACTATGAAATTTGAGAGGAGTTACCCAGGTAGATATAATCTTCTCCAAAAGGACATTAGCCACAGAAGATGCAGTAGCCTGTCTGCAAGGGAATGTTTCAGTCCATTGTGAAAACATACAGACCAGTACTAAGACATATTTATATCCATTAGATGAATAAAGTTGTATGAGATCCATTTGCCAGACCTTGAATTGTCCATTAGGCAGTTTACTGTCCAGGAGCAATAAAAACAGGCTTTTCTGGGTTGTACTTTGTATGAGAGGGACAAGTGAGATATTCACTTTGTGCAGCCTTTAAATGTTTCACCACCAGTGTTAAATCATAAATGCTATCACTTTTTTAGACCAATGATTTAATGCATATATAGTGGTGAGAAGTAGGAATTTTAGAACCTCTGGTAGCACTGTGTTGTTATTTAGTCTAAACCAGAGCTTTCTCTTTTTTTATCCAACCAAAAAGCATTGTTGAATTTCCAGTCTTTTATTTTTCCTTTTTCTGAGGTCAATTGTTGAGCTTCTATAGCCACATCTTCTGAATTATCATTTGCAGAAATAACCCTTTGGATCATGACAGGTTTGGCTTCATATTGATCCCTTTAAGGGCAAAGTTTCTTGTGGACATATCAATAAGGTGATTTCCCTTAGCTTCCATATAGTCAAGTAGAGAAAGCTCTGAATCCTAATAATAGCTAAAGTGGTAGGTAAAAGTATTCCATGTAATAATTTCTGAGCATAGAGGTCATTTAAAATTTTATTTCTGCCGGGAGTAAGGAAGCCATATTGCATCCATAGCACTCAATAATCATAAAAACATATCTATTATTAGTATAAATATTGGCAGTTTTGTCCTTGGCTGAAGTACAAACCCATGTAAGAGTGCATAGTTCAGCCTGTTGGGCTGAAGTAGCCTTAGGTAAAGATACTGTCTCAAATGCATCAAAAAGAGTTGCAATAGCATGCCTAGCACAATTTTTATCATTGTCACTTTTTAAAGTAGGTACCATCAGTGAATCATGAGAAGTCTGCACTCCTAAGAAGGTTTCTCATAGATCATTACAAGGAGTCAGGAGGATGTCTGTCAGCATTAAGCAGTCATGAGGGACTTCATCAATGATGGAAAGGAAAAGGGTAGCAGGGTTAAGGTTATCACAAAGTAAGAGTTGTGTGTGAAGCAGTTAACAAAAGACTTCATAGGTGGTGAGGGAGCTGAGAAGTGTTGAGTGTGATGATAATTTAGGAGAGATGCTTTGGCAAGAGGTACAAAAATGGTTAAAGGGGATCCCATATCAATTTCCTCAGTGGTCTAACCAAAAGGGTAGTGGTCATAATGGCTCTAAGGCAAAGGGATATCTCTGTTCCACAAGGGCCAATTGTTGATTATAATACCATATGGGTCGATGGTGGTCCCCATATTTTTGGGTTAGTACCTAAAGGACATTTTCTTCTTTTCATATAGAAAAATATAAAATAGAATATGTTAATTGGGATGCTCAAGGGCTTGTGGGTTTATCAACTCTCCTTTAAGGTCTCAAAATATATGTTGACTAGTTCTCACAAAACTGGCTCATAATTTGGCTATAAGAAAAAAAAAATTGGAATCCAATTTTGGCAATAACTATGTAGCCTGAGAAAACCTCACATTTGGCACTTTATTTGGGGTTTGGAGAAACTTAAGACACCATAAATTCTATCTGGACCTAAGTGTAGCCCTTGTTCAAATATCAGATCCCATATATATCAAGCTTGAATTTGGGCACTGCAGTTTCACTTTGGTTGCATTGTGTGCCTCTAAGGATAAAGGCTTTTGCAAGTGGATGCTGTCTTCCTATAAGGAGGCTTGAGAAAGAGAGCAAAAAAACAAATCATTCACATATTGCAACAAAGTAGAACCTCTAAATAAATCTATATCAATAGATCAGCCTTCAGGATTGTGAGGAATAAGAAGAACTCTGAGTAAAACCCTGAGGCATTAATATCCAGGTGAATTGATTTTCTTCCCAAGTGAATATAAAAATTATTGACTATCTTCATCAACTAGAATACTAAAGAATGCACTGCATAAATCAATTACAGTAACAAATTTACTTCCAGTGAGAATGGATTTTAGTAACATATGAAAGTTAGGAACAACAGAGTGTCAAGGAATAATATTGCTTATTGCTCAGAGGTCTTGGATAAGCCTCCACACTGAGGACTTATGTTTTCTCACCTGTAAAATGTGAATGTTATAAGGGTTTCTACAAGGAGTAGTGAACCCTTGCCCCTTGTAATCTTTTAATACAGGATTTATGTTTTGAGGGGCTTCCTTACTTACAGTGTATTGATTAACTCTGAGAAGAGTTTTTAAGGGATATATTTGAATCTCACTGTGAATTTTGCCAACATCAGTCAGAGGTTTTGCCTATAAAGAAATTTGGAGCTGATTCAGCAGGAACAAATGATCAGTGTTCCAATATTCAGCTCTAGTGTCATCAGAGATGGAACAAGTAAAAGATGTCAAAGGGTTATTTAATTCACCTGATTCGTTACTCTAACTAATGCCAAATACTTGAATTATTTTCCCCTTTTGGAGAAAGAAATTTTGGCATGATACTTCTGTAGGAGGTCTTGGTCTAACAAATGGGTAGGAATGGAGGAAGTAAGGAGAAAAGGGTGTGTATCTCTCAAAAGGCTTAAACAAAAAGGAATAAGTTTAGAGACAGGGAACTCTTTAGGTTCATTAGACATCCCCATTGTGTAAACAGTTTTAGTACTCTGAGGCAGGGGCTCTTTCATAATATTTGAGTTGAGCACTGAGAATGTGGTACCTGTGTCAATTAAGACTGGAGAAATTTTTCTCCAATCAATTAAGAGGAGGATTTTGAAGAGCCTCTGTAGTTCTTTGGACCCCAATCATTGAGCATCAGGAGGATTTTGGAAAGGCTGTTAGAGGGCTGAAGGTACCTAAAGCACTTAATTTGTAACAATCTGATTTCCAGCTTCTTTGCTTTTTGCAATAATAGCATAAACTAGGAGGATTTTAGTTTCATTTAGGAGCCTTCATTTGCTGGAGTTGAAGACTAACAATTTTGGTGACTCATCTAGGGTACAAGAGAGCTGGTTTACCAGATTAACTAAATCTAGAATCGACATAGTTTCCTATTCTTCCTGGTCCTTTTTACTAGAAGGGAATGGTTCCAGTTCAGTCCATTAAAAAACATATAGTTAAGAGTTACCTGGATAATCAGTGTTGAGAAGGAAGACCAGAATTTTCTTTAAAAAGAATCTGAAGTTGATCATAACATTCATGAACAATTTCATCAGATTTTTTTGTGTGTGCATGCCTGAGCTTTGCTTCAATCAACAGGTTTTGGAAAAGCCCTAGGAACTGCTTGATAAATTTGACAAGCAATTGCTCAAGCCTGTTACATAATAAGTTGGTGTGCTTCTCTCCTTCTTGTACTTCTAAAGACTTTTCAGGGGCTTCCCTGGTGGTGCAGTGGTTGAGAGTCCACCTGCCGATTCACGGGACATGGGTTCGTGCCCAAGTCTGGGAAGATGCCACATGCCGTGGAGCAGCTAGGCCCGTGAGCCATGGCCACTGAGCCTGCACGTCTGGAACCTGTGCTCAGCTGCAGGAGAGGCCACAATATTGAGAGGCCCACGTACCGGAAAAAAAAAAAAAGACTTTTGAGGATTTTCCCAATCAGCAGTTTTCATCCAATGCTAAGTCTGGCCTTCACTGACAAACATATGAACAAGATGATGTAAGTCAGAGAAACCAGGTTGATAAGTATGAATGATTATATTAAATTCTTCAGCAAATCTGTGAGGATCTTCAGATGCTTTGGGAAAAAAATTTTTTTTTCAATTTTTTTTTAACATCTTTATTGGGGTATAATTGCTTTACAATGGTGTGTTACTTTCTGCTTTATAACAAAGTGAATCAGTTATACATATACATATGTTCCCATATCTCTTCCCTCCTGCGTCTCCCTCCCTCCCCCCCCCCCCATCCCCCCCCTCCAGACGGTCACACAGCCCCGATCCGATATCCTTGTGCCATGAGACGGCTTCCCACTAGCTATCTACCTTACGTTTGTTGGTGTATATATGTCCATGTCTCTCTCTCGCCCTGTCACAGCTCACCCTTCCCCCTCCCCATATCCTCAAGTCCGTTCTCCAGTAGGTCTGTGTCTTTATTCCTGTCTTACCCCTAGCTTCTTCATGACAATCTTTTTATTCTTAAATTCCCTATATATGTGTTAGCATACGGTATTTGTCTTTCGCTTTCTGACTTACTTCTCTCTGTATGACAGACTCTAGGTCTATCCACCTCATTACAAATAGCTCAATTTCGTTTCTCTTTATGGCTGAGTAATATTCCATTGTATATATGTGCCACATCTTCTTTATCCATTCATCCGATGATGGGCACCTAGGTTGCTTCCATCTCCAGGCAATTGTAAATAGAGCTGCAAAGAATATTTTGGTACATGACTCTTTTTTTCCATTTCTCTAGGATGTGGGTCAAAAAGGATCTTGCTGTGATTTATGTCATAGAGTGTTCTGCCTATGTTTTTCTCTAAGAGTTTGATAGTTTCTGGCCTTACATTTAGGTCTTTAATCCATTTTGAGCATATTTTTGTGTATGGTGTTAGGGAGTGATCTAATCTCATACATGTACCTGTCCAGTTTTCCCAGCACCACTTATTGAAGAGGTTGTCCTTTCTCCACTGTACATTCCTGCCCCTTTATCAAAGATAAGGTGTCCATGTGTGTGTGGGTTTGTCTCTGGGCTTTCTATCCTGTTCCATTAATCTATCTTTCTGTTTTTGTGCCAGTACCATACTGTCTTGATTACTGTAGCTTTGTAGTATAGTCTGAAGTCAGGGAGCCTGATTCCTCCAGCTCTGTTTTTCATTCTCAAGATTGCTTTGGCAGTTCGGGGTCCTTTGTGTTTCCATAAATATTGTGAAAATTTTTTGTTCTAGTTCTGTGAAAAATGCCAGTGGTAGTTTGATCGGGATTGCATTGAATCTATAGATTGCTTTGGGTAGTAGAGTCATTTTCACAATGTTGATTCTTCCGATCCAAGAACATGGTATATCTCTCGATCTATTTGTATCATCTTTAATTTCTTTCATCAGTGTCTTATAAATTTCTGCATACAGGTCTTTTGTCTCCTTAGGTGGGTTTATTCCTAGGTATTTTATTCTTTATGTTGCAATGGTAAATGGGAGTGTTTTCTTAATTTTACTTTCAGATTTTTCATCACAAGTATATAGGAATGCCAGAGATTCCTGTGCATTAATTTTGTATCCTGCTACTTTACCAAATTCATTGATTAGCTCTAGTAGTTTTCTGGTAGCATCTTTAGGATTCTCTATGTATAGTATCATGGCATCTGCAAACAGTGATGGCTTTACTTCTTTTCTGATTTGGATTCCTTGTATTTCCATTTCTTCTCTGACTGCTGTGTCTAAAACTTCCAAAACTATGTTGAATAAGAGTGGTGAGAGTGGGCAACCTTGTCTTGTTCCTGATCTTAGGGAAAATGCTTTCAGTTTTTCACCACTGAGGATGATGTTGGCTGTGGGTTTTTCATATATGGCCTTTATTATGTTGAGGAAAGTTCCCTCTATGCCTACTTTCTGCAGGGTTTTTATCATAAATGGGTGTTGAATTTTGTTGAAAGCTTTCTCTGCATCTATTGAGATGATCATATGGATTTTCTCCTTCAATTTGTTAATATGGTTTATCACATTGATAGATTTGCATATATTGAGGAATACTTGCATTCCTGGAATAAACCCCACTTGATCATGGGGTATGATTCTTTTAATGTGCTGTTGGATTCTGTTTGCTAGTATTTTGCTGAGGATTTTTGCATCTATGTTCATCAGTGATATTGGCCTATAGTTTTCTTTCTTTGTGACATCCTCGTCTGGTTTTTGTATCAAAGTGATGTTGGTCTCCTAGAAAGAATTTGGGAGTGTTCCTCCCTCTGCTATATTTTGGAAGACTTTGAGAAGGATAGGTGTTATCTCTTCTCTAAATGTTTGATAGAATTCACCTGTGAAGGCATCTGGTCCTGGGCTTTTGTTTGTTGGAAGATTTTTAATCACAGTTTCAATTTCAGTGCTTGTGATTGGTCTGTTCATATTTTCTATTTCTTCATGATTCAGTCTTGGCAAGTTGTGCATTTCTAAGAATTTGTCCATTTCTTCCAGGTTGTCCATATTATTGGCATAGAGTTGCTTGTAGTAATCTCTCATGATCTTTTTTATTTCTGCAGTGTCAGTTTTTACTTCTCCTCTTTCATTTCTAATTATATTATTTGAGTCTTCTCCCTTTTTTTCATGATGAGTCTGGCTAGTGGTTTATCTATTTTGGTTATCTTCTCAAAGAACCAGATTTTAGTTTTATTGATCTTTGTTATTGTTTCCTTCATTTCTTTTTCATTTATTTCTGATCTGATTTTTATGAATTCTTTCCTTCTGCTAACTTTGGGTTTTTTTTGTTTCTTTCTCTAATTGCTTTAGGTGCAAGGTTATATTGTTTTTTCGAGATGTTTCCTGCTGCTTAAGGTGGGCTTGTATTGCTGTAAACTTCCTTCTTAGAACTGCTTTTGCTGCATCCCGTAGGTTTTGGGTCATTGTGTCTCCATTGTCATTTGTTTCTAGGTATTTTTTTATTTTCTCTTTGATTTATTCAGTGATCACTTCGTTATTAAGTACTGTATTGTTTAGCCTCCATGTTTTTGTATTTTTTGCAGATCTTTTCCTGTAATTGATATCTAGTCTCATGGCGTTGTGGTTGGAAAAGATACTTGGTACAATTTCAATTTTCTTAAATTTACCAAGGCTTGATTTGTGACCCAAGATATGATCTATCCTGGAGAATGTTCCATGAGCACTTGAGAAAAATGTGTATTCTGTTGTTTTTGGATGGAGTGTCCTGTAAATATCAATTAAGTCCATCTTGTTTAATGTATTATTTAAGACTTGTGTTTCCTTATTTACTTTTATTTTGGATTATCTGTCCATTGGTGAAAGTGGGGTGTTGAAGTTCCCTACTATGAATGTGTTACTGTCAATTTCCCCTTTAATGGCTATTAGTTTTTGCCTTATGTATTGTGGTGCTCCTATGTTGCGTGCATAAATATTTACAATTGTTAAATCTTCTTGGATCGATTCCTTGATCATTGTGTAGTGTCCTTCTTTGTCTCTTCTAATAGTCTTTATTTTAAAGTCTATTTTGTCGGATATGAAAATTGCTACTCCAGCTTTCCTTTGGTTTCCATTTCCAGGAAATGTCTTTTTCCATTGCCTTACTTTCAGTCTGTTTGTGTCTCTAGGTCTGAAGTGGGTCTCTTGTAGACAGCATATATATGGGTCTTGTTTATGTATGCATTCAGCCAATCTGTGTCTTTTGGCAGGAGCATTTAGTCCATTTACATTTAAGGTAATTATTGATAGGTATGTTCCTATTCCCATTTTCTAAATTGGTTTGTGTTTGTTATTATAGGTCTTTTCCTTCTCTTGTGTTTCTTATCTAGAGAAGTTCCTTTAGCATTTCTTGTAAAGCTGGTTTGGTGGTGCTGAACTCTCTCAGCTTTTGCTTGCCTATAAAGGTTTTAATTTCTCCAACAAATCTGAATGGGATCCTTGCTGGGTAGAGTAATCTTGGCTTCAGGTTTTTCTCCTTCATCACTTTCAGTATGTCCTGCCACTCCCTTCTGGCTTGCAGAGTTTCTGCTGAGAAATCAGCTGTTAACCTTATGGGTATTCCCTTGTGTGTTATTTGTTGTTTTTCCCTTGCTGCTTTTAATATGCTTTCTTTGTATTTAATTTTTGACAGTTTGATTAATATGTGTCTTGGCATATTTCTCCTTGGATTTATCCTGTATGGGACTCTCTGTGCTTCCTGAACTTGATTAACTATTTCCTTTCCCATATTAGGGAAGTTTTCAACTATAACCTCTTCAAATATTTTCTCAGTCCCTTCCTTTTTCTCTTCTTCTTCTGGAACCCCTATAATTCGAATGTTGGTGCGTTTAATGTTGTCCCAGTGGTCTCTGAGACTGTCCTCAGTTCTTTCATTCTTTTTTCTTTTTTCTGCTCTGCAGTAGTTATTTCCACTATTTTATCTTCCAGGTCACTTATCCGTTCTTCTGCCTCAGTTTTTCTGCTATTGATCCCATCTAGAGTACTTTTAATTTCATTTATTGTGTTGTTCATTGTTGCTTGTTTCATCTTTATTTCTTCTAGGTCCTTGTTAAATGTTTCTTGCATTTTGTCCATTCTATTTCCAAGATTTTGGATCGTCTTTACTATCATTTTTCTGAATTCTTTTTCAGGTAGACTGCCTATTTCCTCTTCATTGTTAGCTCTGGTGCATTTTTATCTTACTCCTTCATCTGCTGTGTGTTTTTCTGTCTTCTCATTTTGCTTATCTTACTGTGTTTGGGGTCTCCTTTTGGCAGGCTGCAGGTTCATAGTTCCCGTTTGTTTTTGATATCTGTCTCCAGTGGCTAATGTTGGTTCAGTGGGTTGTGTAGGCTTCCTGGTGGAGGGGACTAGTGCCTGTGTTGTGGTGGAGGAGGCTAGATCTTGTCTCTCTAGTGGGCAGGTCCATGTCTTGTGGTGTGTTTTGTGGTGTCTGTGGACTTATTATGATTTTAGGCCACCTCTCTGCTAATGGGTGGGGTTGTGTTCCTGTTTTGCTAGTTGTTTGGCATAGGTTGCCCAGCACTGTAGCTTGCTGGTCGTTGAGTGAAGCTGGGTGCTGGTGTTAACATGGAGGTCTCTGGAAGATTTTTGCTGTTTGATATATGTAGAGCTGGGAGGTCTCTTGTTGACCACCGTCCTGACGTTGGCTCTCCTACCTCAGAGGTAGAGCCCTGACTCTATGCTGGAGCAGCAAGAGCCTTTCATTCACACGGCTCAGAATAAAAGGGAGAGAAAATAGAGAGAATTAGTAGAAGTAGGAAGAAAGAAAGAAAGGAGGGAATGATGGAAGGAAGGAAGGAATGAAGGAAGGAAGGAAGAAAGAAAGAAAAAAAGAAAGAAAGAAGGAAAGAAGGCAGGAAGGAAAGAAAGGAGGGAGGGAGGGAGGGAGAGAGGAAGGAAGGAAGGATGGAAGGAGGGAAGGAAGGAAAAAAGGCAGAAAGAAAGAAGATACAGTAAAATAAAATAAAGTATAATAAAGTTATTGAATTAAAAAATAATTATTTAGAAAAAAAAAAGGGATGGATGGAACCTTAGGACAAATGGTGGAGGCAAATCTATACAGACAAAATCTTACACAGAAGCATACACATACACCCTCACAAAAAGAGGTAAAGGGGAAAAAATCATAAATCTTGCTCTCAAAGTCCACCTCCTCAATTTGGGATGATTCATTGTCTAATTGAGGGAAGGAAGGAAAGAAAGAAAGAGAGAAAGAAAGAAAGAAAGAAAGAAAGAAAGAAAGAAAGAAAGAAAGAAAGAAAGAAAGAAAGAAAGAAGGTAAAGTGTAATAGAGTTATTAACATTAAAATTAATTACTAAGAAAAAAATTAAAAAAGAAAAAACAATGGACAGGTAGAACCCTAAGACAAATGGTGGAAGCAAAACTATACAGACAAAATCTCACACAGAAGCATACACATACACTTTCACAACAAGAGGAAAAGGGGAAAAAATCATAGATCTTGCTCTCGAAGCCCAGCTCCTCAATTTGGGATGATTTGTTGTCTATTCATGTATTCCACAGATGCAGAGTACATCAAATTGATTGTGGAGCTTTAATCCGCTGTTTCTGAGGCTGCTGGGAGAGATTCCCTTTCTCTTCTTTGTTCTCACAGCTCCCAGGGGCTCAGCTTTGGATTTGGCCCTGCCGCTGTGTGTAGGTCGCTGGAGGGCATCTGTTTTTTGCTCAAACAGGATGGGGTTAAAGGTGCCGCTGATTCGGGGGCTCTGGCACACTCAGACCTGGGGGAGGGAGGGGCATGGCATGTGGGGCGGGCCTGTGGCAGCAGAGGCCAGTGTGACATTGCGCCAGCCTGAGGCCCACCGTATGTTCTCCCTGGGAAGTTGTCCCTGGATCCCGGGAACCTGGCAGTGGCGGGCTGCACAGGCTCCCCGGAACAGGGGTGTGTATAGTGATCTGTGCTCACACACAGGCCCCTTGGTAGTGGCAGCAGCAGCCTTAGCATCTCCCGCCCGTCTCTGGGGTCCGCGCTTTTAGCCACGGTTCTCACCCCTTTCTGAGGTCCGTGCTTTTAGCCGCAGCTTGCACCCGTCTCTGGGGTCCGCACTTTTAGCCATGGCTCGCAACTGTCTCTGGGGTCCGTGCTTTTAGCCGCGGCTCATGCCCATCTCTGGGGTTTGCGCTTTTAGCCACAGCTCGCTCCCGTCTCTGGAGTTCCTTTAAGCAGCGCTCTTAAACCTCTCTCCTCGTGCACCAGGAAACAAAAAAGGAAGAAAAAGTCTCTTGCCTCTTCAGCAGGTGCAGACTTTTCCCCGGACTCCCTCCCAGCCAGCCATGGTGCACTAACCCCTTCAGGTTGTGTTTGAGCCACCAACCCCAGTCCTCTCCCTGTGCTGCGACCAAAACCCGAGCCTCAGCTCACAGTCCTGCCCACCCTGGCGGGTAAGCAGACAAGCCTCTAGGGCTGGTGAGTGCAGGTCAGCACCGATCCTCTATGCAGGAATCTCTCCGCTTTGCCCTCCGCACCCCTGTTGTTGTGCTCTCCTCTGCAGCTGCGACACTCCCCACTCCACCTCCCGCAGTCTCCGCCCACTAAGGGGCTTCCTAGTGTGTGAAGACCTTTCCTCCTTCTCAGCTCCCTCCCACTGGTGCAGGTGCCATCCCTATTCTTTTGTCTCTGTTTTTTCTTTTTTTTTTATTTTGCCCTACCCAGGTATGTGAGGAGTTTCTTGCCTTTTGGGAGGTCTGAGGTCTTCTGCCAGCATTCAGTAGGTGTTCTGTAGGAGTTGTTCCACGTGTAGATGTATTTCTGGTGTATCTGTGGGAAGGAAGGTGATCTCCATGTCTTACTCTTCCGCCATCTTCCCAGCACCACCCACTTTGGGAAAATTTTTGAGCATGGCCTGAAATTAAGCATTAGGGAATATAAGAAATTAAAAGTTTAGCCTCTGGATCCTCAGAAGGTTTAATTTTACAGCAACAAGTTCTAATAAATTCAGAGGAAAAGGAAGTGGAGAGAGTTTCAGAGAAAAGGTAAAGTTTGGTGAGAGACTTAATATGGAAGAGTTGAGTGTATAGAGGTGGAGTAGGCACCACAGAAGGAAATGAGGAAGATGGCATCAGAGGTAGAATCTGACCATGAAGAGCCAAGGAAATGAAACAAGATGGTACCAGATGCAGAGCCTGAGACAAAAAAATAAAGGAAGAAGAAACTAAGGCTTTGGGAAACATTTTATCTTTCCTTAATCATTTGTTTGCCTCAGTTAATCTTAAAATCTTACTTTGCAGAGAGGCAATTTTAGACTTTTGATAAAGTTTGGAAGCCTCAAAATACCAATTGAAATAGGTATATCATTTAGTTCTGAAACTTTTGAACTATTGTGGTCCAGTTCAGTGTATAAGAAAATTGTTTGGGGATTTCAAAAATTCCCCATAATGGCCATTGACATTCTAAATTGTCTTTGATCAAGTCAGTCCATTTATTTAGAAATGTGCAGAAGGAAGAACTACAGTATTTAACCATAAGATTGACCAGAGTTGCAGTAGGGGGCATGCCCTCACAATATTTAGATAACTGGGATCCCATTTATCAGAGTAAAAGTTTCCCATTTTCTCTAGAGTGAAAGAAAAATTTTCAAAGCTCAAGCAGCTTACATTACAAACAGCTCAATTCATACCATTTGCAAGCCTAAATACCAGCCAGGTCTAAGGAAACAGCTTAGTCCCAGAGAAGCCAAGCCAAGGGCTTTTTCAGCCAGTTTCCAGAGAAAACCCTTTTAAAATAAATAAGCTAAAGGATGGGAAAAACAAACAAACAAAAAACAGTTTCAGTGAAGAAGCCCCTGCTCCTGAAGCAATTCACAGTTTGCAACCATGGCAAGCCATGTGCAAATTCCCACATGACAAGAGAAAAAGAACACTTTTATAGAGGGAAAAGGAAGTTGGGAGGGCTATAGTAAACATAGTTCATGTTTTTTTTACTGGCAGAAAACATGTCAGGAAAGAAGAGAAGTCTTTCTTATTTGTGTTGTGCTCTGGTATTATTGCAGGGCCTGCAAACTCTCCCTTCTGACCTCCAAACTCTATTTAAATGAGGTTTCTGTTTATTAATTTTTACACATTATTTTGAAATTTACCAAAAACTTTCCTGTGCACTTTCCTAGACATGATACATCAAAGCTGAACAATACCAATATTTCTAGTACAGTAGAATAATTTTACTGCTTTTAAATATGTTTTCATGATGCTGTAATTGTTAATTTTTCATTTCTATATAAAATTAAACAGTATGAACGAGCCTCTATTTATTTTTTACTACTAGTACTGATTGATATTTTGGTTGTTTCAAGTTCTTTTAAGTAGAAAAATCTTGCTATGTATATTTTTGCACGTGTTGTTTGGTACACATATATAACATTACTATTGGGAGTGGAATCCCACATAATTATAAAATTACTGGAGCATAGTATATGTACACATTAGGATTTAACAAATACTGGACAAATTTTTTATGAAATATTTGTACCAATTTACAACTTCATGGGAAAATTGTAATGAAATCAGTTGTTTCAAATTATCATCAAAACCATATATTTATTGACATATATACACTACCAAATGTAAAATAGATAACTAACACACCATTGTAAAACAATTATACTTCCATAAAGATGTTAAAAATACCCATATACTTATTCTTTATAATATTGAATATTGAGGTGGATATATGCTGAAATTTTGCTGCTGTTTAATTTACATTTCTGTTAACAAGCTATTGTAAATTTTTTTAACATGCATTTTAAACATTTTTGCTTTCTTTTTTAAGAATTACCAGACACCTTTCATCTATTTTACATTGAGTTTTCAGTCTTATTTTAGTTTTAGGAATTCTTATATTCTATTTAAATACTTTTATCTGTAAATATCATCTTGCTGTTCTCAGCTTCCTCTATCATTTGATCTTCTGAGATTTTTGAATAGATGGTATTAATTTTTGAGATGAATTTGGAGATAGATATGTGTACAATATTGAGTCCTCTGAGACATTAGAACAACTTGACCATGATATTTTATACATTATATTTGTTTATGTATCACTGGACTCTTTTAGCTAATATTCTTTTAAGCTCACATTTAATCAATAAAACTTTTTATTAAGTCTTTATGATCTTGGACAATTTCCTGAAACACTCTGACACATCACTGAATTTTTAAAAATTTTTTTTATCATTTTCATTTAAGGTTTTATTAATCTGAAACTGGTTTTACTGTGGTGGTATGAGATATACATGCATTTTTTCTTCTTTCCCCCAAGGATAATCATTTTTCTAGCATCATTAGTAAAACATGTGGCTTTCTACAATGATATGCAATGACACAAATATTTTATATGAAGTGTTATATACCAAGTTATATTTTAGAGTTAGGTTGAAAGTGCACACACACACACACACACACACACATGCACACCAATTTAATTTGGATTTTGAATGAATTGCATTGAATCTACAAACCAATATGGAAAGAATGGACATATTTATAAAATTGAGTTTTTTAATTACATTATTTTTCTCAGGAAGTCTTGCACACATTTTTTAGATTACTTACAGATTATCATTTTGTAGCTATTGTAAACAAGATTTTACACGTTAAGTTACTGAGCTGTCTCAATGTAATGAAATGAAAAATTGTTTTTTTATTGATATTTTTAATACAAAAAATATAAAATGACTAATCTGTCTTATTAATTCATTTATTTTATCTGTAGATTCTCTAATGTTTCTCAAGGGAGGAAGTTATATAATTATTTAATATTAACAGTTCCTTTCTAATTAAAAAAATATCACCTTTTTTAACTTTCTCAGTGCATTATTGGGTAGGAGTTATAATAATCAGTATTTTTATTTTCTTATTCTTGATTTTTAAATAAATTAACATTCTCCAATGTCTTATGTAATACAGGGTTTCTGATGCTGTTCTCATCAGGTTAAGGGAACTTGCCTCTATTTTTACATTTTTCAAGTGTTTTTTCATGAAATGATACTGAATTTTACCAATGCTTCTTTTTTCTGTTTTTATTGATACAATATATTAAACCATTTATTTTCCTTTTGAACTCAATGTGATCCTAATATTATTTTATTTTCTAGCATTAATTAATCTATTTGTGATTATTTTTGTTAATCCATTATTTGGTTTTGTTAACTTTTTTAAAGAGGATATATCACTGCCTCCAAGTTTTTCAGTTAAATATCTTATAATATTTATTTCTTGTGCTTATGAGTTGGATTTTGTTTGACATAAAATGAAGAATGTTGGTGTAATATCCATATAAATACACTGATGAAATCTTCTAGTGCATGGAGGAAAATTGATTGATACTACTAGCTAAATGCCTCTGGATACACCACAGTGTACACACAAAGAACACATGCTCCCAGAAAAACAAACAAACAAGCAAACAAAAAACCTGAGCACAAAGTATCTTTTTGTTCAAACAGGAACCACTCTAATGGGAGAGTTTAACCTTTATATTGTCTGAAGCTTACTTAGAATTGCACTGTCATCTAAGATTTGCCCAAACGTCCTTCCTTGTCCTTTCACAGATTTTAGACCAGCATCATAGTCTGAAGGCTTTCCTTAGCTATTTCCCTTCCACCTCTTTAATATTCCCTGGTATTTCGTCCTATAAATCCCTCACATGTGTAATGATCCCTTAGAATCTGCTTCTTGAAGAACATAAACTAACACTGGTGGCACTTTTTTTTTCATTACAAGTAACAAACAGTTTAGAGACAAACTTTTCAAGTACAATACAGTAGAAATTTTCCAAAACTCACCAACTTCTCGTGGAGCCAAGAAACTTGCTGAGAAAATGTGGTTTAACCAGGATTTTGTCTGACGGTTCCAGATATACTGAAATTAACTCATAAAGTTACAGATAAGAAAGAGTGATAAGCTAATGATGAATAAATTTAGCAAGGGGGGCGGAGTCAAGATGGAAAACTAGGAGGATGTGGAGTTCACGTCTCTGCACAACTAAGGCACCTACCAGGCGCTAGAAGGGGGCCATGGACACCTAAGGGGATGGGAGAACCCCAAGTGACTGGGTAAGATGTGAGGGGACTAAGGGAGGAAGAGAAGTGGAGGTGGGATGCCCCTGAGGGGCGGCTGGAGGAGACGAGGGGTTCCCACTCTCAAAGGGGGAAACAGGGAGGCTATCAGGAGGGCAGAGGATCAGAACAGAACATGGGTAACATTTCCTCTGCTCACCCAGGGAGCCTGCTGAACACCCTTCCCTGTTCCTCTGCCCACTGAGGCACCCTCCAGCCACGTGGGTCCTGAGGGAGTGACGGGGAGGAAAAGTAAAGGCCCAATGGATGGGACCAGTGCCCCTGAGGGGTGGCTTGGAGGGGAAAGGGGTTCCCACACTTTGTGGGGCCCACTACACTTAAGGGATCAATGGGTATAGGAGAGACCCTCAGGATAGTGGAGGAATGGAAGGGAGCATGGGTAGCACTTCCCTTGTCCACTTGGGCACTGGGGAATCTGTTGGTCTCCCAGGTCAGATCCTCCATCCTTGGAGACTCCCTCTGGTTGCACTGAGCATAAGCCCTGCCCCACACCCTCACCCAGGGCCTTACCAGTACATGGTACACTCTGGGACCCACTCCAACTGTGCTGGGCTTAAACTCCACCCACACACTCCCACCCAAGGCCTTACCTCCAAACTCCCAAACTCCACACCCATTCCAAGGCACTCTGGGGTCTCCCTCAGGCCATGCTGCCTTTCCCTGTTGCACTGGTCCTGAGCCTAGGCTCCGCCCAATGCTTAAACATCACATGCCTAGGCCTCACTCCAAATCTACATCCCGCCCATGCCTAAGTTCTGGACCCACCTAAGCACCACCCTCTACAGCCAAGTTCTTTTCCGGAATATTTTTGTTTGTTTTTTAGTTTGTGGTTCTCTTTTACCTTGTTCTTGATTCATTTATGTTTGTTTTCTAATATATTTTTTTTTATTTCTCTAATTTATTTCTTATACTTTGCTGTTGTTCTGCTTATTTTGGCTTCATCTTTTTTTTTTTTCCTTTTTTCTTTTCTGGTTCTGTTTTACCTTGTTGCAGTTGGTTCACTCATGTTTTTATTTCTTCTAATATATTTCTTATTTTTCTAATCTTATTTTAAGTTTTATTCTTTATTATAGTACTGCAATTTTTTTTCTATTTTCTCTTGTCATACCATGCAGCTTGTGTGTTCTTCATTCCCAGGCTGGGGGTCAGGCCTGAGCTCCCACAGTTGAAACCCCAAGTCCAAACTGCTGGGTTAAGAGAGAACCTCAGGCAGCAGGGAATATTCATCAGAATGAGGTCTCCCAGAGTTCCTTATAACAGCACCAAGACCTGGCTCTACCCAACTGCCTGCAAACTCCAGTGCTGGATACCTCAGGTCAAATAAGAAGTAAGATAGGAATACAGAACCACCCATTGAAAAAATGAGATGACAGATAAATATGTAATAGACAAAGAAGCAAGGTAAAATCCTACAAGACCAAATAAATGAAGAAGAAATAAGCAACTTATATGAAAAAGAATTGAGAGTAATGATAATAAAGATGATCCAAAATCTCAGAAATAGAATGGAGAAAATACAAGAAACATTTAAAAAGGACACAGAAGAACTAAAGAGCAAACAGTGATGAATAACACAATAATTGAAATTAGAAATACTCTAGAAGGAATCAATAGCAGAATAACTGAAGCAGCTGTGAGAAGAATAAAGAAAAAAAAGAATTGATGACAGTCACAGAAACTTCTTGGACAACATTAAACCACCAACATTCAAATTATAGGAATCCCTAAAGAAGAAGAGAAAGAGAAAAGGTCTAGAAAATATTTGAAGAGGTTATAATCAAAAGCTTCCCTAACATGGGAAAGGAGTCAGTCAAGTCCAGGAAGCACAAAGTGTTCCATACAAGATAAACCCATGGAGAAACATGCTGAGACACATATTAATCAAAATATCAAAATTAAATACAAAGAAAAAAACCAGTAAAACACCAAGGGAAAAGCAATAAAAAACATTAAGGGAATCCCCATAAAGTTATCAGATGATTTTTCAGCAGAAACTCTGCAGACCAGAAGGGAGTGACAGGATATATTTAAAGTGATGAAAGGGAAAAAACTAAACCAAGGTTACTCTTCCCAGCAAGGATCTCATTCAAATTCGACTGAGAAATCAAAAGCTTTACAGACAAGCAAAAGCTAAGTGATTTCAGCCCCACCAAACCAGCCTTATGACAAATGCTAAAGGAACTTCTCTAACTGGGAAACACAAAAGAAGAAAAAGACCCGCAAAAACAAACCCAAATCAATTAAGAAAATGATAATATGAAAATAAATATAAATAATCACCTTGAATGTAAATTGATTAAATGCTCCAACCAAAAGACACAGACTGGTCAAATGGAAACAAGAACAAGATCATTATATATGCTATCTACAAGAGACCACTTCAGATGTAGGGACACATAGAGATTGAAAGTGAGGGGATGGAAATAGATGTTCCATGCAACTGGAAATCACAAGAAAGCTGGAGTAACAATACTCATATCAGATAAAATAGACTTTAAAGTAAAGACTTATAAGATATAAGGAAGGACACTACATAATGTTCAAGGAATCAATCTAAAAAGAAAATATAACAATAATAAATATTTATTCACCCAACACAGAAGAACCTCAATACATAAGGTAAATGCTAACAGCCATAAAATGGGAAATTGAAAGTATCAAAATAATAGTGGGGGATTTTAACACCACACTTACACCAATGGACAGATCATCCAGACAGAGAATAAATAAGGAAACACAAGTTCTAAATGACACAATAGACCAGCTAGACTTAACTGATATTTATAGGACACTCCACCCAAAAACAGAAGAATACACTTTCTTTTCTAGTGCACACAGAACTTTTGCCAGGATAAATCACATCCTGGGTCACAAATCAAACTTTGGAAAATTTAAGAAAAGTGAAATTGTATCAACCCTTCTTTCCAACCCCAATGCTATGAGATAAGAAATCAATTACAGGGAAAAAAACTGTATAAAACACAAACACATGGAAGCTAAAGAGTGCACTGCTAAACAACCAAGAGATCACAGTAGAAATCAAAGAAGAAATTTAAAAAATACCTAGAAAAAATGACAATGGAAACACAACAATCCAAAACCTATGGGATGCAGCAAATGCAGTTTTAAGAGGAAAGTCTATAGCAATACAAGTTCACTTTAATAAACAAGAAAAATCTCAAATAAAAAATCTAACTGTACACCTAAAGCAACTAGAAAAAGAAGAACAACGAAAACCAAAGTTAGTACAAGAAAAGAAATCATAAAAATCAGAGCCTAAATAAATGAAATAGAAAGGAAGAAAACAGTAAGAAAGATCAATAAAATTAAAAGTTGGTTCTTTGAGAGGATGAACAAAATTGATAAACTTTTAGGCAGACTCATCAAGAAAAAAGGGAGAGGAATGAAATCAATAAATTTAGAAATGGAAAAGGAGAAATTACAACTGACACCACAGAAATACAAAGGATAATAAGAGACTATTACAAACTACAATGTGACAATACAATGGACAACTTGCAAGAAATGGAAAAATCCATGGAAATGTACAACTTTCCAAGACTGAACCAGGAAGAATAGAAAATATGAACAGAGCAGTCATGAGTAATAAAATTGAAACTGTAACTAAAAGTCTTCCAAAAAGCAGAAGTCCAGGACCAGATGGCTTTACAGGTGAATTCTATCAAACACTGAGAAAGGAGTTAAGCACCCATCCTTCTCAAACTCTTCCAAAAATTTTCAGAAGGAGGGACACTCCCAAACTCGTTTGACAAGGCCACCATCACCCTGATACTAAAGCCAGACAAAGATATCACAAAAAAAAAGAAAATTATGGACCAATATAACTGATGAACATAGACACAAAAATCCTCAACATAATACTGGCAAAGAGAATCCAACAGCTCTTTAAAAAATCATACATCATGAATAAGTGAGATTTATCCCAGGGAGGCAAGGATTCCTCAATATACACAAATCAGTCAATATGATGAAACATATTAACAAATTAAAGAATAAAAGCCATATGATAACCTCAATAGATGCAGAAAAAGCTGTTGACAAAACTCAACACCCATTTTTGATAAAAACTCTCCAGAAAGTGAGCATAGAGGGAACGTACCTTCACATAATAAAGGTCATATAAAAAATCCACAGCAAACATCATTCTCAATGGTGAAAAATTGAAAGCATTTCCTCTAAGATCAGGAAAAAGACAAGGACATCCACTCTCACCACTATTATTCACATAGTATTGGAAGTGCTAGCCACTGCAATCAGAGAAGAAAAATAAATAAGAAGAATACAAATTGGAAAAGAAGAAGTAAAACTGGCACTGTTTGCAGATGGCACGATATTATACATAGAAAATCCTAAAGATGCCACCAGAAGACTAGAAGAGCTACGATTGCAGGATACAAAATTAATGTACAGAAATCTCTTGCATTCCTATACACTAATGACGAAAGATCAGAAAGAAAAATTAAGGAAACAGTCCCATTTACCATTTCAACAAAAAGAATAAAATACCTAAGAATAAACCTACCTAAGGAGGCAAAAAACCTGTACTCATAAAACTATAAAACACCAATGAAAGAAAGCAAAGATTACACAAAGAGATTGATAGATATATCATGTTCTTTTATTGGAAGAATCAATATTGTCAAAATGACTATATAACCCAAAGCAATCTACAAATTCAATGCAATCCATATCAAATTATCAATGGCAATTTTCACAGAATTAGAACAAAAATTTTACACTTTGTAGGGAAACACAAAAGACCCTGAAAAGCCAAATCAATTTTGAGACAGAAAAATGGAGCTGGAGGAAGCAGGCTCCCTGACTTCAGAATATACTACAAAGCTAGTAATCAAGACAGTATGTTATTTGCACAAAAACAGAAATATAAATCAAAGGAACAGGATAGAAAGCCCAGAGATAAACCCACGCACCTATGGTCACCTAATTGATGACCAAGGAGGCAAGACTATACAATGGAGAAAAGACACCTGCTTCAATGAAAGGTGCTGGGAAAACTGGATAACTACATGTAAAAGAATGAAATTAGAACACTTCCTAACACTATACACAAAAATAAACTCAAAATGGATTAAATACCTAAATGTAAGATGAGACACTGTAAAACTCTTAGAGAAAAACATAGGAAAACTCTCTTAGACATAAATCACAGCAAGGTCTTCTATGACCCACCACCTAGAATAAAGAAAATAAAAACAAAAATAAGCAAATCGGACCTAATTAAACTTAAAATCTTCTTCACAGCAAAGGAAACCATAAACAAAACAAAAAGACAATGTGCTGAATGGGAGAAAATATTTGGAAACAAAGGAATGGACAAAGGATTAATCTCTAAAATACACAAACAGCTCATGCAGCTCAATATTAAAAAAACAAACAACCCAATCAAAAAATGTGTGGAAGACTTAAATAGACATTTCACCAAAGAAGACACACAGATGACCAAGAAGCACATGAAAAGATGCTCAACATCACTAATTATTAGAGAAATTCAAGTCAAAACTACAATGAGGTATCACCTCACACCAATCAGAATGGCCATCATCAAAAAATATACAAACAATAAATGCCGGAAAGGGTGTGGAGAAATGGAAACCCTCTTGCAGTGTTGGTGGGAATGTAAATTGATACAGCCACTATGGAGAACAGTATGGAGGTTCCTTAAAAAACTGAAAATAGAACTACCATATGACCCAGCAATCCCACTACTGGACATATATCCTGAGAAAACCATAATTCAAAAAGACACATGTATCCCAATGTTCTTCACACTCTATTTACAATAGCCAGGACATGGAAGCAATATAAATGCCAATCTATAGATTAATGGATAAAGAAGATGTGATACATGTATACAATGGAATATTACTCAGCCATAAAAAGAATAAAAATTAGGCCATGTGTAGAGATGTGGATGAACCTAGAGTCTATCTTACAGAGTGAAGTAAGTCAGAAAGAGAAAAACAAATATCATATATTAATGCATATATGTGGACTCTAGAAAAATGTTACAGATAACATATTTGCATGGCAGGAATAGAAACACATATGTAGAGAATGGACTTGTGGACACAGGGTCGGAAGGGGAAGGTGGGATGAATTAGGAGATTAGGTTTGACATATATACACTGCCATGTGTAAAATAGATAGCTAGTGGGAACCCACAGTATAGCACAGGGAGTTCAGCTCAGTGCTCTGTGATGACCTAGATGGGTGGGACAGGAGAGGAGGGATATCCAAGTGGGAGGAGATATATGTATACATATAGCTGATTCACTTCACTGTACAGCATAAACTAACACAACCTTGTAAAGCAATTATACTCCAAATAATTTTTTTTTAAATTTAGCACTTCATATCTTTTTCTGTGTGTATATATGTGAGCTTGTGTGTAAAATCTGCATATATTTAATAGAAAATCTAACAAGCCCTTATATGCCAGGCTTGCTAGGTTTAGTTGTTCAAGCTTTACAATGACATGTTTTGATTAATATTTATAAAAACATTACCTTTTTTCAGATCAAGAATCTATGGCACACAGAGTAAATAATTTGCACCTGGTTATGATGTTTTTCAATGGTAAAAGAGATTTGACCTGGCTTGTCTGCCTCCAGAGCTTATCCTATTTAACAAGGTAATGTAGTGTTTCCACTGAGTTAAATATAAATAAGGACAACTTTTGTCAAGAAGAGTATTCCACATTATTTTATCTTGACACTTTAGCAATTTCCATTTCAGAAAAATACTCAAAAGTAAGATCAAAGCTTTACACCATGAAATGTAAATCAAGCTTATTAATATTGATTATACCTCATCATATTTGAATGAATGTTACCTATATAATTGTTTACAAATGAGAAGCATTTCATATAATTTTAAATGAAAATTCTTTTTAGCTTTCTTACAACATCATTACAATTTTATCTAAGTACTGATTCAGCCGCCTTCAAGCAATAGCAATATAGGACAAATATCTTCAAATATACTGTATTATATTAGGTCAGATTATATTTATAAACATCTTAAAGTTAGTTTTAAATATGAAACAGGATAGCAAGCACACAAAAGAAAAATTTTCTTCTATATTAAGTATTCTGATCCAAAATTAGAACTATAGTTGAGGGCTACTGTCTTTATTCCTTCACCACATTTTCAATTTTGATTGAGTTAATCAATATATTGTAAATAATGAAATGGTAACTATGATAAACTCTGTAAATGTGAAAACAATTTATTAAACAGTTTATTGGAAACACATTTTAAATGGTAATTATCTTATTCCAAACTTTTTAAAAGTTGCCTTTGTCTACAGAAGGTTTATGATATTTCTTCCAGTTGATCTCAATCTTTCTTTCTCAGCTTACTTTGTATATACATGTGTGTATATGTATATATATATTTTCTAGATATATTTGTTGTGGTCCAGTAGTTTCAGCTTAGTCAAAGCTATAAACACAAATTTAAAAATTACAAAAGGGAATATATCTTAACCAACAAGAAGACTTGAACAATAAAGAATAACCCTAACTGTAAAATAAGTCATTAAGAAATACAATAAATGACTCTTTTTACAAAGTATTTTATGAATTTAGAAGATGTCAAATTCACCACCGAAAGGTAAATAAATTAAAAGTAACAGTATGCTATATGAATGGACATAGGAGGGGTTATAATATTTTAATTTCACCAAAGGATTATCAGGTTATATATCTGAGAGTACACAGCATCAGCAAAGTTATTTCTATGGGAGTGGTTATTGTATATAAAGAAAATGTAAGTTGCTCACTGCATACAAGAATGTGTGTGTGTGTGTGTGTGTGTGTTAAGGTTTTTGAAGTAAATTTAAATTGGAACAATGCAAGTGTGCCACATAGGATATTGAGTATGTAAGTTACTTATTATTGTTTGTTAGAAATAGTATTTTACAATTTGCTCATAATTGCACTCTATAATTTAATCAATGTTGTTATATTTATCTATGTAAACTTCTTGCACATATTTATTTTATTTCCTTAAAATGAAATCATAAATATGTTATATTTAGGTACAATTTTATCTTTTTCTTATGTTAACTATGTTACATTCTATATTTTAATTAGCACCATGTAAAGTGTATTTTTTCACTTTACTTCATTTTGTTTCCCTGACCTCTAAAACACTCATATATTTTTTCCTTATTACAGTATTTTTCTTGCTCATACTATTTTGTGTGTTATAAAAATAATGTAATCTACTTGTATAACTCAAAGGTAACAAACAATAAAAATTTGCTTAAAGCTTGCTTTCCCACTCATTACTATATCATGAAAACACAACTCCTTGAGTTAAAAATTAAATAATTCAATCTTTTGTACAATGGCTTAGTACTCAATAGTAAGGATTTTCTATAATCATTTCAGTCTTTTCACTAATGATTGGCATTTAGATAAATTTTAAGTTTATTTTTCTCCCTCAAAAGTGCTGTAATGAATTTTCTTGTAGCATGCCCTGGGTATATGGATGCGTTTGTGCTGTCTCTGTGTGTATATTTGGTTTCCAGAGATGAGAGAAGTAGGTCAAAGGGTATGCATTATTTGTTACTTTACAAATATTAAAAAGACACACTCCAACATATTTGTTGAAGTTCACATTTCTGGGGCAGTCAATGAGAGTGAACTTTAGCATACATTCATGCTAACACTTAATTTTTCAGCCATCAAATTATTGTATTTTGAGAGTTAAGTAGTTATGGCTCAGTTGCTTTAGTTTGCATTTTTCTGAACACTAAAAAAATTCAGTGAGTTTTCATGTACTCTGGACATTTAAATTTCCACTTCTGAGTATTACTTATCAATAACTCTGCATATGTTTAATTAAGTTCTTACCATTTGTAATTAAATTTAGTATCTATGTAAGTTTTAGAAACTACCCATCACACTACCATTTGATTTTCATATATCTTTATTATACTGTTTTTTTCTTGTTTTTAGAGAGCAAAGGTGGCAATACTCAACAAAAGACAAATAAGGGCATTGGATAATAATAAAGGGATCAATAAAAGAAGAGGATATTACACTCATTAACATATGTGCACCCAATACAGGATCACCTATATATATAAAGCAAATACAGACATAAAGGGAGAAATTGACAATAATATAATAATAGTAGGGGATTTTAACACTCCACTACATCAATGGGCATATCATCCATACAGAAAATCAATAAGGCAACAGTGGTCCTAAATGATACATTAGACCAGTTGGATATAATAGATATCTACAGGACATTATATCCAAAAACAGCAGAATACATATTTTTTAAGTTCACAATGAATGTTCTCCAGAAGAAATCACATGCTAGGCCATAAAACAAGTCTCAACAAATTTAAGAAAACAGAAATTATATTAAGCATTTTTTCTGACCACAACGGTATGAAACTACAGAAAAAATGGGAAAAGGACAAATACGTGGAGACTAAACATCATGCTACTAAAAGAGAAAAATCAATCGGTCCATAAATAAATCAAAGAAAAATCATAAAATACCTAAAGGCAAATGAAAATGGAAACACAGTACTCCAAAATCTATAGGATGCAGCAAAAGCAGTTTTAAGAGGGAAGTTTATAGCAACAGTCTTCCTCAAGAAACAAGAAAAATCTCAAATAAACAACCTAATCTATCAACCAAAGGAATTAAAAATTAAAAGAGGAACAAACAAAGCCCAAAGTCAGCAGAAGGAAGGATTACAGAGAAAATAACTAAAATAGAGATCAGAAACACAATAGAAAAATAATCAGTAAAACTAAGATCAGGTTTTTTGAAAAGATAAACAAAATTCATAAACTTTAGCAAGGTTCACCAAGATGAAAAGAGAGAGTACCCAAATAAACAAAATAAGAAATGAAAGAAGAGAAATAATAACTAACACCACAGAGCTACAAAAAAATCTTAAGAGAATACTATGAATAATTATATGACAACAAATTGGACAACCTAGAAGAAATTGACAAATTTCTACAAACGTCCTATCTGCCAAGACTGAACCAAAAAGAAACAGATGATTTGAATAGACTGATACAATAACAAAATTTAACTTGTAATAAAAAGAAAAAAAAATCTCCCAGTAAAGTCCAAGAGTGAATGGCTTCACAGGAGAGTTTTGCCAAACAAATAAAGGGACAATACCTATTTTATGCAAACTATTGCAAGAAGTTGAAGAGGATGGAACACTCCCAAATTCATTGTACAAAGTCACCATCACCCTGATATCAAAACCAGGCAAAAATACTACCAAAAAGAAAATTACAGGTTAATGCCTTTGATGAATGTAGATGCAAAAATGCTCAACAGTATATTAGCAAACCGAATCCAAAAATATATAAAAAGGACCATACACCATGGTATTGTTGGATTTATCCCAAGGACACAAAGATAGCTTGTTTCTTTTTGTGCTGAATAATATTTCCTTATATGGATGTACCACAGGTCTGTCTATTTACCTACTAAAGGGCATCTTGTTTGTTTTTTTGGCAATTATGAATAAAGTTGCTATAAACATCCATGTGCAAGCTTTTGTGTGGACATAAAATTTTAACTCATTTGTGTTGCTATGAAGGAGCATGATTCCTGGATCATATAGTAAGAGTATGTTCAGTTTTCTAAGAAACTGCTAAACTGTCTTCCAAAGTGGCTGTAACATTTTACATTGCCATCAATGAATGAGAATTCCTATTGCTGCACACCCTTATCAGCATTTGGTGTTGTCAATGTTCCAGGTTTTGGCCATGTCAATGTTCCAGGTTTTGGCCATTCTAATAGGTGTGTAACGTATTTCATTATTGTTTTAATTTGCATTTCCCTGATGATATGCTGTGACACATCATTCTCTATGCTTATTGGCACATATACATATGTATATATATATATATATATATATTATTTTGTAAAAGTCCATGTTTTAATTAGGTCGCTTTCTTATTGTTGCTTTTAAGATTCCTTAGCATATTTTGGATAACAGTCCTCTATCAGAAGTGCCTTTTTCATACATTTTCTCTCAGCCTGTGACTTTTCTTTTTTGCGGTACACGGGCCTCTCACTGTTGTGGCCTCTCCAGTTGCGGAGCACAGGCACAGGCTCTGGATGTGCAGGCTCAGCAGCCATGGCTCACAGGCCTAGCCACTCCACGGCATGTGGGATCATCCTGGACTGGGGCATGAACCCGTGTCCCCTGCATCGGCAGGCAGACTCTCAAACACTGCGCCACCAGGGAAGCCCCTCTTCTCATTCTTTTCACATTGTTTTTCACAGAGAAGAAATTTCTAATTTTAATAATCTCCAGCTTATCAGTTATTTTATTCATGGACTGTGGCTTTGGTGTTTTATCTGAAAAGTTAATATCTGCTGCTGGCCAGACATCTGGTCCACGTGTGTGCACTCCTGAGGCCTCACCTGCCCTCCACGAGCCACCCAGTGAGTGCCTCTGAGATGGGGTGAGCCACGGCGGGCAAGGCCAGGTCAGAGGCCCTGGGTACGTAGTGCGCTGCATGGGCAAGTGGGAGCAGCTGGGCCTGGGGGAGGGGGAAGGCCGAGTGGTGGCCCCCGGGTTGCATTGCTCTCTTTGGTGCCCAGGCCACCCTGCCTGGAGAGCTGGATCCACCCTGGAGGTATTGTGTCCCAGGGCCAGGCTCTGGGCACACCAGTCGTGCTGTGTGGTGTAGCATAGAGTACGTGCCTTTATTTCAAGCCTTGGTTACAGTTTATTGAGCACATACTATTTTACCTCCATGGCTCATTGCCTTGACAGCAACCCTACTAAGTAAGGTGACGTTTTCCGTGTTTTACAGCTGTGGAAACCAAGAAAGGTTTATAACTAGAATGCGGTGGAAATTGAATTCAAACTCTGGTTCAGTCCAAAGCTACTGCACTTCAGAACTTTGTGGTCAAATATAAGTTTGATTTTGAATCCAGCCTCTGCTACTTCTAGTTGTGTGATCTTGAGTGCCTTTCTGACTCTGTTTGATCATATGAAAATTTGGAGGCATGGAATTCCCACCCATGCATTGATGAAGAGGGCAGCACGACTCCCTGTTTTCCTCCACCTCCTAGTTTCCCAAATGGAGGTGTTGGCGCCTCTGGCACTGAGTGTGTTTACGAAGTTTTCAAAGATGTTTCTCTCCCAGTAATGGGGAAATTGTCATCTGAATGAACTTTGATATTAAGTCCTAGTTTTAAAGTTGAGGAAATGGAAGCCTTTGCATATGGTTTTTTTGGGGGCCAGCTGTGCAGATTTTGCCTAAATAAATCAGATGGATTTTGTAGGGTGCAGACAGGTGTGGAGACATGATGAAATGCTAGAGATCTAGCTGATGATAGAAAGTGGACAAGCCAGTTGGAGTTGTTCTTCCTTAGAGCCCTAAATTCCCACCAGATCCTCTTCTGTCTTTTGAGCAAGGTCTGAATGTGTCCTCCTGAGTAATCTGGCTAAAGGGTTCAGAACCTCACTTAGCCTTTAGGTCTGAAGGCAGGCCAGCAGTAGCAGTGAGCTTAGCTTTCTTTTGAAAACTACCCACTCTCCCATTTTTAGATTGCAAAACTTTTTTCTCTGAAAATTTCAAAGGATATGATTTCTGGTTAATTGTAAATATTGACATTTAAAAAATAAAACTGTTGCATCAGGCATTTAAATCTGCAGTGAAATCTAAATACCATAGTGATTTGATTTCCCTCATCCTTTGAAAAGAATACATGAACCAGTTTTTTAATATATATATAGGGTTTTTTAAAATATAAATTTATTTATTTTTGGCTGCGTTGGGTCTTCTTTGCTGCATGGGGGACTTTCTCTAGTTGTGGCGAGCGGGGGCTACTCTTCATTGCAGTGCACGGGCTTCTCATTTTGGTGCACACACTTCAGTAGTTGTGGCTCATGTGCTCTAGAGCTCAGCCTCAGTAGTTTTGGTACTCAGGCTCGGTAGTTGTGGTGCATAGGCTTAGTTGCTCCACAGTAAGTGGGATATTCCTGGACCAGGGACCAGTGCTTGAACCCGTGTCCCCTGCATGGGCAGGCAGATTCTTTTTTAATTAATTAATTAATTTATTCTTGGCTCTGTTAGATCTTTGTTGCTGTGCGTGGACTTTCTCTAGTTGTGGTGAGCCGGGGCTACTCTTTGTTGCAGTGTGTGGGCTTCTCATTGTCGTGGCTTATTTTGTTGCGGAGCATGGGCTCTAGGCACGCAGGCTTCAGTAGTTGTGGCACACAGGCTCAGTAGTTGTGGCATGCTGGCTTCAGTAGTTGTGGCTCGCAGGCTTTAGAGTGCTGGCTCAGTAGTTGTGGCACAAGGGACTTAGTTGCTCCACAGCATGTGGGAACTTCCCGGACCAGGGATTCAACCTGTGTCCCTTGCATTGTCAGGCAGATTCTTAACCACTGCGCCACCAGGGAAGTCCATCAGTTTTCATTTAACATTTGAAATTTTACATTGCTCCTTTTTCCTCCTTGAACTTGTATTCCCACTTTATTTCCTCCACAGAATTTTTTTCTAGTAAAATCGAATTTATGCTAGAAAAAAAAAATTTAACATCACATTCAAGTTCATCTAGGATTTCTCCTGTTTCATCTTCTGAGAGTTTTATAGTTTTGCATTTTACATTTAGTCCTGTAAGCTATTTTTAGTTTATTTTTGTGAAGGGTGTGATGTCTGTGTCTAGAGTCTTTTTTTTTTTTGGCATGTGGATGTCAGGTTGTTCCAACATTTGTTGAAGAGGCTGCCTTTGTTCCATTTTATTGCTTTTGTTCCTTTGTCAAATATCTGTTGACAGTATATTATTTAGGTCTATTTCAGGGCTTTTAAATTCTGTTCCACTGATCTATTTGCATTTTCTTCTACCAATACTACACAATCTTGATTACTATAGCTTTATATTAAGTTTTGAAGTTGGGTAGTGTCAGTCCTCCAACATTTTTCTTGTCCTAAAATAACAATAGTTAACAAAATATTATTGGTTATTCTGGGTCTTTTGCCTCTCCATATAAACTTTAGCATCAATTTGTTGATAGCCACAAAATAACTTGGCATTCTGACTGGTATTGCACTGAATCTGCAGTTCAGTTTGGGAACTGACCTTTTGACGATATTGAGACTTCCTATCAATGAATATGGAATATCTCCCCATTTATTTAGATCTTTGATTTCATTCATTAGAGTTTTGTAGTTCCTCAAACATATCTTGTATATACTTTGGTATATTTTTCCTAAGTATTTCATTTTCAGGTGCTAATGCACATGGTATTGTGATTTTAATTTCAATTTTACTTTGTTCATTGTTGCTGTATAAGAAAGTTATTAACTTTTGTATATGAACCTTGTGTACTATAACCATGCTATAATTGTTTATTACTTCCATAAGGATTTTTTCAAAAAATATATATATATAATGTCATCTGAAAACAAAGACAATTTTATTTCTTCCTTCCCAATCTGTATGCCTTTTATTTCCATTTCTTATCATATTGCATTACTTAGGTCTGAGAACACAATGTTGAAAAGCAGTTGTAAAAGGGACACACTTATCTTGTACCTGATCTTAGTGGGAACACAGTTTCTCATCATTAGGTATGATGTTAGCTGTAGTTATTTTGTAGATATTCTTTATCAAACTGAGTAAGTTTCCCTCAGTTCCTAGATTATGGTTAGTTTTTATGATGAATGTGTGTTGGACTTTGACAAATGCTTTTTCTTCACCTACTGATATGACCATATGATTTTTTTTTCTTTAGTCTGTTGATGTGATAGGTTACATTAATTTATTTTTTAATATTGAACCAGCCTTATGTACCTGGGATAAATTCCACTTGGTTTCAGTATATAATTATTTTTTATAAATTATTGGATTCAATTTGCCAGTTTTTTACTGAGGATTTTGACACCTATGTTAATAAGAAATATTGGTCTGTAGAATTTTTTTCTTGTAACATTTTTGCCTGTATTTGGTATAAATATTATGCCAGCATCTGAAAATGAGTTACGAATTATTATCTCTGCTTCGGTATTCTGAAAGAGATTATTTGGAATTGGCATAATTTCTTCCTTAAATGTTTGATAGAATTCACCACTGAACCAATCTGGGCCTGATGCTTTTAGTTTGAAATGTTATTCATTGTTGATTCTATTTATTAAATAGATATAGGTCAGTATAACTTTCCTATTTCTTGTTGTATGAGCTTTGACAGATAGTGTCTTTGAAGAAACTAGTTAATTTCACTAGGATATCAAATTAAGGGCACAGAATTATTCTAGTATTCCTATATTATCCTTTTAATGTCCATGGGATATGCATTCATTTGGGATATTAATAATTTGTATTCTCCCTTTTTTCTTGATTAGCCTGACACCAATTTTATTAATCTTTTTAAATGTTGGTTTTATTATATTTATTTATAAATTATTTTTTTCCAATTTCATTGATTTCTGCTCTTTTTTATTATTATTCCTTTTCTTCTGCTTACTTTGGATTTAATTTTCTCTTTATTTTCTAGTTTCCTAAAGTGGTAGCTTAGATTATTGACTTAGTATTTGCTTCTTTTCTAATACACATATTCACTGCTATAAATTTCCTTCTAAGCATTGTTTTCATTGCATCTTCCAAATGTTGATATGTTGTGTTTAATTCCTTTAGTTCAAAATATTTAAAAATTTTGCTTGACATTTCTTCTTTGACTGATATGTTATTTAGAAGTGTATTGTGTAATATACACGTATTTTAGTGTTTTCTAGCTATCTTTCTGTTATTGTTTTTTAGTTTAATTCCATTGTGGTTTGAAAACAGACATTATATGATTTTTATTATTTTTAATTTCTTAAGGTATTTTCTTTGGCCCACAATATGCTCTACTGTGTTGAATGTTCCTGGTAAATTTGATAAAAATGTGTATTCTGCTGCTATTGGATAAAGAAGTATAGAGATGTCAATTATATCCAATTGATTGATGGTATTGTTGAGTTCAACTATGTCTTTAAATATTCTTTTCCTGCTGTTTCTGTCCATTTCTGACAGAATGGTGTTGAAGCATGAAACTATAATGGTAGATTTATGTATTTCTCCTTGAAGTTCTATCATTTATTCCTCACATACTTTGGTACTTTTTTTAGGCACATACACATTAAGGATTGTTATGTCTTTCTAGAGAATTAATTTCCTTATCATTATGTAAGGGGCCCCTTTATCTCTGATAACTTTCCTTACTTTGAAGTCTGCTGTATGGAATTAATAAAACTATTTCTGATTTCTTTTGATTAGTGTTACTGTGATATATGTTTCTCCATTTATTCACTTTTAATTTATGTTTAAATTATCTTTAAGCTTAAAGTAGGTTTGTATCCTTACGCTAAAAGTAGGTTTGTAGACCATATATATTGAGTCCTGTTTTTGATCAACTCTGATAATCTCTGCTTTTAATTGGTGCATTTAAACAAATAATGTTCACAGTGATAATTGATATATTTGGATTGATATCTACCATATTTTTTTACTCTTTTCTGATTATTGCCCTTAATAATTGTTTTTATTCTTACCCTCCATTTATTTTTGACTTCTGTAGTTTTAATTGAGCAATTTTATGACTCCATTTTCTTTTTTTCTTAGCAAATCATTTATAAAAATAGATAGATATACATATATATATATATATATATATATATATATTTTAGTCATTTTAGTGGTAGTCCTAGAGTTTGCAATATACATTTACAACTAATCCAAGTATACTTTCAAATAACAATATACTGCTTTTTATCTTTTTTTTTTAATATTTATAGGAGTATAATTGTTTTACAATGGTGTGGTAGTTTCGGCAGTATAACAAAGTGAATCAGTTATACATATACATATATCCCCATATATCCTCCCTATAACGTCTCCCTCCCACCCTCTCTATCCAACCCCCCTTGGTGGACACAAAGCACCAAGCTGATCTCCCTGTGCTATGTGGCTGCTTCCCACTAGCTATCTACTTTACACATGGTAGTGTATATGTGTCCATGCCACTCTCTCACCTCGTCCCAAGTTACCCTTTCCCCTCGACATCCTCATGCCCATTTTCTACATCTGCATATTTATTCATGTCCTACACTAGGTTCTTCAGAACCATCTTTTATTTTAGATTCCATATATATGTGTTACTGTACGGTGTTTGTTTTTCTCTTTCTGACTTACTTCACTCTGTGTAACAGTCTCTAGGTCCATCCACCTCACTACAAATAACTAAATTTCATTTCTTTTTATGGCTGAGTAATACTCCATTGTATATATGTGCCACATTTTTTTTTTTTTGTGGTACGTGGGGCTCTCACTGTTGTGGCCTCTCCCACTGTGGAGCAACAGGCTCTGGACACGCAGGCTCACTGGCCATGGCTCATGGGTGCAGCCGCTCTGTGGCACGTGAGATCTTCCCGGACCGGGGCACGAACCTGAGTCCCCTGCATCAGCAGGCGGACTCTCAACCATGGACCACCAGGGAAGCCTGCCACACCTTCTTTATGCACTTGTGTGTCGATGGACACTTAGGTTGTTTCCACTACCTGGCTATTGTAAATAGGGTTGCAATCAACATTGGGGTGCATGTATCTTTTTGAATTATGGTTTTCTCAGGGTATATGCCCAGTAGTGGGATTGCTGGATCGTATGGTACTTCTATTATTAAATTTTAAGGAACCTCCACACAGTTCTCCATAGTGGCTGTATCAATCTATATTCCCACAAACACTGCAAGAGGATTCCCTTTTCTCCACAGCCTCTCCAGCATTTACTGTTTGTAAATTTTTTGATGATGGCCATTCTGACCAGTGTGAGGTGATAAATCATTGTGGTTTTGATTTGCTTTTCTCTAATGATTAGTGATGTTGAGCACCCTTTCATGTGTTTGTTGGCAATCTGTATATCTTCTTTGGAGAAATGTCTATTTAGGCCTTCTGCCCATTTTTGGATTGGGTTGTTTGTTTTTTTGATATTGAGCTGAATTAGCTGCTTCGATATCTTGGAGATTAATCCTTTATCAGTTGCTTCATTTGCAAATATTTTATCCCATTCTGAATGTTGTCTTTTTGTCTTGTTTATGGTTTACCTTGCTGGGCAGAAGCTTTGAAGCTTCATTAGGTCCCATTTGTTTATTTTGTTTTTATTTCCATTCCTCTAGGAGGTCAGTCATAAAGGATCATGCTGTTATTCATGTAGTAGAGCATTCTGCCTAGGTTTTTCTCTAAGAGTTTGATAGTGTCTGGCCTTACATTTAGGTTTTTAATCCATTTTGAGTTTATTTTTGTGTGTGGTGTAAGGGAGTGTTCTAATTTCATTCTTTTACAAGTAGCTGTCCAGTTTTCACAACACAACTTGTTGAAGAGCCTGTCTTTTCTCCATTGTGGAGCCTTCCCTCCTTTATTAAAGCTAAGGTGACCATATGTGTGTTGGTTTATCTCTGGGCTTTCTATCCTGTTCCATTGATCTATATTTTTGTTTTTGTGCCAGTACCATACTTTATTGATTATTCTAGCTTTGTAATATAGTCTGAAGTCAGGGAGGCTGATTCCTCCAGAGCCATTTTTCTTCCTCAAGATTACTTTGGCTATTCGGGGACTTTTGTGTTTCCATACAAATTGTGAAATTTTTTGTTCTATTTTTGTGAAAATTGCCATTGGTAATTTGATAGGGATTCCACTGATTCTGTAGATTGCTTTGGGTAGTATAGCCATTTTCACAATATTTGTTCTTCCAATCCAAGAACATGGTATATCTCTCCATCTATTTGTATCATCTTTAATTTTTTTCATCAGTGTCATACTTTTCTGCATACGGGTCTTTTGTCTCCTTAGGTAGGTTTATTTCTAGGTATTTTATTATTTTTGTTTCAATGGTAAATGGGAGTGTTTCCTTAATTTCTATTTCAGATTTCTCACTATTAGTGTATAAGAATGAACGAGTTTTCTGTGCATTAATTTGGTATCCTGCTACTTTACCAAATTCATTGATTAGCTCTAGTAGGTTTCTGGTAGCATCTTTAGGATTCTATATGTATTGCATCATGTAATCTACAAACAGTGAGAGTTTTACTTCTTCTTTTCTGATCTGGATTCCTTTTATTTCTTTTTCTTCTCTGATTGCTGTGGTGAAAACTTCCAAAACTATGTTGAATTATAGTGGTGATAGTTGGCAACCTTGTCTTTTTCCTGGTCTTAGAAGAAATTGTTTCAGGTTTTCAACATTGAGAATGATGTTGGCTGTGGGTTTGTCATATATGGACTGTATTATGTTGAGGTAGGTTTCCTCTATGCCTACTTTATGGATAGTTTTTTTTAGCATAAATGTGTGTTGAATTTTGTCAAAACTTTTTCTGCATCTAGTGATAATATCATACTGTTTTTCTCCTTCAGTTTGTTAATATGTATATCACATTGCTTGATTTGTGTGTATTGAAGTATCTTTGCATTCCTGGGGTGAACCCCACTTGAACATGGTGTGTGATCCTTTTAATGTGTTGTTGGATTCTGTTTGCTAGGATTTTGTTGAGGATTTTTGCATCTAAGTTCATCAGTGGTATTGGCCTGTAGTTTTCTTTTTTTCTGACATTTTTGTCAGGTTTTGGTATAGGGTGATGGTGGCCTCATAGAATTAGATTGGGAGTGTTCTTCCCTCTGCTATAGTTTGGAAGAGTTTGAGGAGGATAAGTATTAGCTCTTTAAATATTTGATAGAATTCACCAGTGAAGCCATCTGGTCCTTGGCTGTGGTTTGTTGGAAGAATTTTTATCAGAGTTTCAATTTTAGTGCTTATGATGGGTGTGTTACATTTTCTATTTCTTCCTGGTTCAGTCTCAGAAGGCTGTGTTTTTCTAATAATCTGTCCATTTCTTCCAGGTTGTTGATCTTATTGGCATATAGTTGCTTATAGCAATCCCTCATGATTCCTTGTATTTCTAGAGTCAGTTGTTAATTCTCTGTTTTCATTTCTAATTCTACTGATTTGAGTCTGCTCCCTTTTTCTCTTGATGAGTTTGGGTAATGGTTTATCACTTTTGATTATCTTCTCAAAGAACCGGCTTTAAGTTTTATTGGTCTTTTCTCTTGTTTCCTTCATTTTTCTTCATTTATTTCTGATCTGATCTGCATGATATCTTCCCTTCTGCTAACTTTGAGTGTAATTTTTTTCTTATTCTTTCTCTAATTGCTTTAGCTGTAAGGTTAGGTTGTTTATTTGAGATTTTTCTTCTTTTTTGAAGTAGGACTGTACTGCTCTAAACGTCCCTTTTAGAACTGATTTTGCTGCATCCCATAGGTTTTGGGTCATCATGTTTTCATTGTCATTTGTTTCTAGGTAGTTATTGATTTCTTCAGTGATCTCTTGTTTATTTATTAGTGTATTGTTTAGCCTCCATGTGTTTGTATTTTTTACAGATTTTTTTCCTGTAATTGATATCTAGCCTCATAGCATTGTGGTTGCAAAAGATACTTGGTAAAATTTCAATTTTCTTATATTTACCAAGGCTTGTTTTGTGTCCCAAGATATGATCTATCCTGGACAATGTTCCATGAGAACTTTAGAAGAAAATGTATTCTGGATTTTTTGGATGGAATGTCTATAAATATCAATTAAGTTCATCTTGTTTAATGTGTCATTTAAAGCTTGTGTTTCCTTATATATTTTCATTTTGGATGATCTGTCCATTGGTGAAAGTGGGATGTTAAAGTCCCCTACTGGGATTGTGTTACTGTCGATTTCCCCTTTTGTGATTGTTAACATGTGCCATATGTATTGAGTTGCTCCTATTTCGGGTGCATAAATATTTACAATTATTATATTTTATTCTTAGATTGATCCCTTGATCATTATGTGTCCTTCTTTTTGTCTTGTAATAGTCTTTATTTTAAAGTCTATTTTGTCTAATATGAGAATTGCAACTCCAGCTTTCTTTTGATTTCCACTTGCATGGAATATCTTTTTCCATGTCCTCACTTTCAGTCTGTATGTGTCCCCAGGTCTGAAGTAGGTCTCATGTAGAAAGCATATATATGGGTCTTGTTTTTATATCCATTCAGCCACTCTGTCTTTTGGTTAAAGCATTTAATCCATTTATATTTAAAGTAGTTATTGATATGTATGTTCCTATCACAATTTTCTCAATTGTTTTGGGTTTGTTATTGTAGGTCTTTTCCTTCTCTTGTGTTTCCTGCCTAGAGAAGTTCCTTTATCATTTATTATAAAGCTGGTTTTGTGGTGTTGAATTCTGTTAGCTTTTGCTTGTCTGTAAAGGTTTTAACTTTTCCATTGAATCTGAATGAGATCCTAGCTGGAAAGATTAGTCTTGGCTATAATTTTTCCCTTTCCTGCCACACCGTTCTGCCTTGAAGATGTTCTGCTGAAAGATCAGCTGTTAACCTTATGGGGATTCCCTTGTATGTTCTTTGTTGTTTTTCCCTTGCTGCTTTTAATATTTTTTCTTTGTATTTAATTTTTCATAGTTTGATTAATATGTGCCTTGGCGTGTTTCTCCTTGGATTTATCCTGTATGGGACTCTCTGTACTTCCTCTACTTGATTGCCAATTTCCTTTCCCATATTAGGGAAGTTTTCAACTATAACCTCTTCAAATATTTTCTCAGACCCTTTCTTTCTTTCTTCTTCTTATGGAGCCCCTATAATTCAAAAGTTGCTGTGTTTAATATTGTCCCAAAAGTCTCTGAGACTGTCCTCAATTCATTTCCTTCTTTTTTCTTTATTCTGCTCTGCAGTAGTTATTTCCACTATTTTATCTTCCAGGTCATTTATCCATTTGTCTGCCTCAGTTATTCTGTTACTGATTCCTTCTAGGGAATTTTTAATTTCAGTTATTGTCTTGTTCATCATTGTTTGTTTGCTCTTTAGTTCTTCTAGGTCCTTGTTAAAGTTTCTTGTATTTTCTCGATTCTATTTCCATGATTTAGATTATCTTTACTATCATTACTCTGAAATCTTTTTCAGGTAGACTGCCTATTGCCTCTTCATTTCCTTGTTCTGGTGGGTTTTTACCTTGCTCCTTCATCTGCTGTGTATTTCTTTGTCTTCTCATTTTGTTTAACTTACTGTGTTTGGGGTCTCCTATTTCACAGGTTGCAGGTTCATAGTTCCCATTGTTTTTGGTGTCTACCCCTAGTGAATGAGTTTGTTTCAGTGGCTTGTGTAGGCATCCTGGTGGAGGTGACTGGTGCCTGTGTTCTGGTGGGTGGAGCTGGATCTTGTCTTTCTGATCAGCAGGGCTCTGTCTGATGGTGTGTTTCAGGGTGTCTCTGAACTTAGTATCATGTTATTCAGCCTTTCTGATAATCGTGGTGTTGTATTCCTGTCTTGCTAGTTGTTTGTCCTGGGACATCCAGCACTGGAGCTTGCTGGTCCTTTGGTGGAACTGGGTTTTAGCATTGAGATGGAACTCTCTGGCATAGCTCTCACCAACTGATATTACATGGTGCTGTGTGGTCTGCCTTGGTCCAGTATCCTGACCTCATCTCTCCTGCCTCAGAGGCTCTGGCCTGACACCAGGTGGGAGCACCCAAACCCTGTCAGCTACATGGCTCAAAAGAAAAGAGAGGGAAAAAAAAGAAAAAACAATTGAAAAATAAAAGAAATTATTAAAATAAAAAAGAGGAGTTCAACCAAAGCAGTAAACAAATCCCCCAATGATTACAAGCACTAAAAACTAAGATAAACATAAAAGTCAAAAACTAATCATTTGCAGACAGCAAACCCTAAGTCTACAGTTGCTCCCAAAGTCCACCACCTCAATTTTGGGATGATTCATTGTCTATTCAGGTGTTCCACAGATGCAAGGCTTATGAAATTGATCATGGGAATTTAATCTGCTGCTCTTGAGCCTGCATGGAGAAATTTCCCTTTCTCTTCTTTGTTTACACAGCTCCTGGGGTTCAGATTTTGTTTTGGCCCCACCTCTGCATGTAGTTCATCCTCAGGCAACTGTTCCCACCCAGACAGGATGGGTTTAAAGCAGCAGCTGATTAGAGGGCTCTTGCTCACTCATGCCAGGGGGACAGTGGGGTACAGTAGTCACAATTGGAATGCAGGGCAAGCCTGCAGCAGCAGAGGGCAGCATGTTTTTCCAACAGCCTGAGACATGCTCAGTGTTGTCCTGGGGAGGTTGTCCCTTGATCACAGGACCCTGGCAGTGGCGGCTGGCACAAGCTCCCAGGAGGTGGTGTGGATAGTGACCTGTGCTTGCATATAGGATTCTTGGTGGCAGTAGCAGCAGCATTAGTGTTTCATGCCCATCTCTGTGGTCTCAGCTGATAGCCATGGCTCATGCCTGTCTCTGGATCTCACGTAGGCAGTTCTCTGCCTTCTTTGGGCACATAGGGATGGAATCCCCTCTCCTCACTCACACTGAAACAATGATCTCTTGCCTATTCCACAGACCCAAACATTTTCCCGAACACCCTCCTAGCTAGCTGTGGTGCACTAGTCTCCTCAGACTGTCTTCATGCAGCCAACCCCAGTCCTCTCACTCAAGTCTGACCTATGAAGCCTGAGCCTCAGCTCCCAGCCCCACCCACCATGGCAGGTGAGCAGACAAGCCTCGCAGGCTGGTGAATGCTGGTTGGCACCAATCTTTTGTGTGGGAATCTCTCCATTTTGCCCTCTGCACCCCTTTTGTTGTGCTCTCTTCTGTGGCTCTGAAACTACCCCTCACCCACCCACCGTCTTCACCAGTGAAGGGACCTCCTAGTGTGTGGAAACATTTCCTCCTTCACAGCTCCCTCCCAGATGTTCTGGTCTCATCCTTATTCTTTTGTCTCTGTTTTTCCCTTTTTTCTTTTGCCCTACCCAGATATGTGGGGACTTTTATCCTTTTGGGAAGTCTGAGGTCTTCTGTCAGCATTCAGTAGGTGTTCTGTAGGAGGTGTTCCACATGTAGATGTATTTTTTATGTATCTCTGGGGAGGAAGGTGATCTCTAGGTCTTACTCCTCCGTCATCTTGAAGGTCCCCTCTCTCTCCTATTTTTAACAATGGAAATTTTCATCTCAGCATAACTAAGGTTATATCTGTGTATTTCCAAAATATTTGAATGTGGCAAAGTGAAAAATCAATTGCTACAGTAGAACAATAAGTCTAGATTTCTGTGGTATAAACAGTCTTACTGTAACATCTAGAAATCTAAACATTTAGAAAAATATTTCCCTCTGTATATTGATTGGTAAAAATGAGGACATTTATAATGCTATGATAACAATTTCACCTGAAAATAAAATTTCTGTATACTAATTACATCTCCAGTTTAATATATCACTTGATTGGCATGATATGAATGCTACTGGTCATCTACTAGAATATTATTGTTATGTATCTTTAGCTTTTATAAAAATGAGTTAGCCCAATTACCTATTTTCAAGTTATAAGATTATTGTGACATTTATCCATATGTATTAAATAAATAAAGCTCACATAATCCTCTAATTTTAGTACCCAAGATATGGTCATTACCGGTGTTGTGACACAAGGTCAACCACCTATATATCAAATCAAATATTTATTTTAAAAATGATGTATTTGTTAATATTTTCCTTTTAATGGAATGCAGTGATGTTGCTCCTTCACTCTATTTATTTTGATAAGAATATTAAGTGGTAGATTTTAGCATTCTAGTATCACTAGAGTACAAGCACTGAGCAAGGTAAGATGCTTCTTGCAGAAACTTGACCTGTATATCCTGGTGTTTGGGAAGCCAATTAAGAGACCAGTTGGAACTAATAATGATTTCTGAGCCAGGAAAAATGTATTCAATATGAGTAAATTAAACTTCCAGGATGCAGCAGAGCAAAGATAATGAGTTTCCTGTATGTTATGAGAGCACAACAATTATTAAATTTAATAGAATGAAATACAATGTGTTTTATTCAAGAGAGTTACCTATTATGGAGTGAGGCTTCTACACATGCATAGGCCAAAGACAAAGTGATAATATATCATACAGAGAGTGCATCTCATTTTCAATGTTACATAATCTCATAGGTCACTAGGTGTCTGAAGCAATCACACAAAACAAAGAGTCAGATGGCACCAAAATAAGATTATCATAAAATCAGTAATTAGGATTCTTTGATTGCTTGTCACTTCTACCATACGTCAATGTGGAGGAGACAAAAATAGAACAGAAAGACCTAGAAGAGGGAGGAGTAAGGACATTGAGGGTACGTCATCTCTTTCCCCACTGCAGATTTTCTAATCTGGTTCAAGCATAAGCCAAAGCAGAAACACTATAAATTGGGTGATGAAAAATTTCTTATTTAGGTTAGAATGGTCACTTTAATAAGTAACTTATTAAAATATGAGACAAAGCTCATACTTGAAAGTGATGGAAAGTCTATGGAATTTATTCAAGATACTATTCATGGCTAAGGAAGAGATATGAAAGATTGTGAGTTCAAAGGACACAGAGGAAGGGAAAAAATGGGTGATTTATTATTTACTCCCTAAGGAATTTATCTCTTTAAGTAGGTTAGTTACATATAAATGCAGATTTACTACTTCTAAATATGAAGATATAGTGCCTGGTAGATACAGGAAGAAACTATGATAATTATTAATATTTTGGTATTTTGAAAATATACTAATGGGCATGATTTTTTCCTATCTCAATGTAATGGAATATAGGACTAGAGAACTGAACATTTTATAAGAAAATGCAGTTTAAAAAAATCAGACCACATTTATTTTATCTGTTAGAATAAAAATAATTATACTGTTGATTCCTGCAAATCTATTTGGGCTAGAAAACATAAATATTTTATTGTAAAATATAAATTAAAATTATTTTTAGACTGGATTTCTCCAAATATAGTGAATTTTTAATACACAATTTTTGATTACCTATAATAGAAGAGAAATTCAGTGAAAAAATGGTGGTGTCTATTAGCCAATATTCCATTTGTAAAATTCTGGAAATACAAAGAAGAATGAAAAATGAGCCATGACAGGAAACAATGCTAAAAAATCAAGCAAAAACATTCTTACATTGTGCTGTAATTTCTATTTACCTTTCATGTATTTTTAAATATTAATTTTAGACAATTTGATCCAAATATGAGCTGTAAAAATAATTTAAAAACTAGTGTACTGAACAAGCGGGTTAATTAGGTCCAGTGTAAGGAATTAGTGCACCAGAATGGAGGTCAATAGCTTTTTCCAGTATCAAAGGGAGGGAGAAATCCTAAGGAAATTAGGTGAAGAATAGTCAAATTTTCCTTATTCTCAAGTCACTCACTGAACTCTATGAAACCAAAATAAAGTCCTTATTCCTGTGTTTTGCCTGAGTTAAGCAAAGTAATGATAATTATAATAATGAACAGGTAATAGGATTCAGGTTTCACCCTTTATTTAGCTATTATAACTTAATGCTGATTATCTTGACATTTGTTAAATTATAGCAATTAATATTTAGAAAAATATGTCACTGTTAACTTTTAAGCAAAAACAATTTTAAAAAGGTAAATTTTGCATTGTCCAAAACAAAATTTCACCAGTATTATACAATAGGCAGATCTCTCAAGATAGAAACTGGGAGATTAAAAATTATCTTGAGAGAAATAAAAATGAAATAGCAATATACTAATGGTTATGAAATGCAGCAAAAGCAGTTTTAAGAGGGAAGTTTATATGATAAATACCTACACTAAGAAAAAAATAAGACTTCAAATAAATAACCTAAAATTACACTTTTAGGAATTAGAAAAAAAAGCAAAAAAACCCCACTAAATCCAAAGGTAGCAGAAGGAAGTAAATAATAAAAGTCAGAACAGAAATAAATAAAATAGAGAATAGAAAAGCAATAGAAAAAATAAATGAAACTAAAAGCTGTTTAAGATAAAATTGACAAACCTTTAGCTAGACTTACTAAGAAAAAAAGGGAGAAGATTCTAATTAAAAATCAGAAATGAAAGAAGAGTCATAACATATGTAACAGAAATAAAGAATCATAAGAGACTACAGTGAATGATATAAGCCAAAAAATTGGATAACCTAGATGAGTTGATAAGACCTAGAAACATAAAATGTAACAAGAAAAAGAAAGTCTGAACAGACCTATAGTTAGTCTGGATATTGAATCAATAATACAAATCCTCCCAACAAGTAAAAATCCAAGAACAGATTGTTTCACTATTGAATTTTACCAAATATTTAAAGAATTAACACCAATCCATTTCAAACCCTTCCAAGCAATTGAAGTGTAGAAAACACTTTGAGGCTAGCATTATCCTGACACCAAAACCAGGTAAAGACACAATGGGAAAAGAAAACTGCAGGCCAACATCCATAATGAATGCAGATATAAATATCCTCAGCAAAATACCAACAAACTGCATTCAACATCACATCTGTGACCAAGTAGAATTTATCCCTAGGGTGCAAGAATTGATCAACATATGATAATTGGTCAATGTTATAAGTCACAGTATTGGAATAAAGGTTAAAATTTAATTGATAGTCTCAATAGGTGCAAAAGAAGAATTTGACAAAATTCAAAGCGCTTATGATAAAAAGAACTCATCAAATATGCAATTTAGGGAAAGTATTTGACCATAATAAAGGTCATGCACAGCTAACATTATACTCACTGTTAAAAAATTGCAAGTTTTTCTTCTGATATCAAAGACAAGGCAAGTTTTCCCAATCTCACTCTTCTGTTCAACATAATAGTAGATGCCCTAGCCAGAGCAATTAGGCAAGAAAAAGAAATAAAAATTAACTAAATCAGAAAGGAAGAAGTAAAATTATCTCTTTTCAGATCTTATATGTAGAAAACCCTAAAGACTCAAAAAACTGTCAGAGGTAATAAAAATAAATAAATTCAGTAAAGTTGCAGGATACAAAATCATCTTTAAAAAATTACTTTTCTAAATACTAACAATAAGTTATCTGAAAAGGAAATTAAGAAGATCATCCCTTTTACAATAGCACCACAAATAATAAAATATTTAGGAGTAAACTTAACTAGATATGAAAAACTTGTACACTAAAATCCATGAAACTTTGTTGAAAGAAGTTAAACAGGACATGAGCAAGTAGAAAGGCACTGATATTGATGGATTGGAACTGCTAATATTGTTAAATGTCCATACTACTTAAAGCAATGTACACAGTTAATGCAATCCTTACCATAACCCCAGTGGCATTTTTATAGAAACAGAAAATCAATTCTAAAATCCATACTGAACCACAGAAGACCCAAAAAGCCAGTCAATCTTGAGAAAGGAGAACAAACCTAGAAACATCACCCTTCCTGATTAAGAAATATATTTCAATAGTATGGTACTATTATAAAGACATACATATACAAATGAAACAAAATAGAAGGCCCAGAAATAAATCCACACATGTATGTCAATTAATCTTTTATGAGAATGCCAACAATATACAACAGGGGAAGGATAGTCTCTTCAACAAAATGGTATTGGGAAAACTGGATATCCACAAAGAAAAGAATGAAATTGTAGCTTTATCTAACACCTTACATAAAAATCAACACAAATGGATTAAAAACTTAAAAGTAGGGCTTCCCTGGTGGCACAGTGGTTGAAAGTCTGTCTGCTGATGCAGGGGACACAGGTTCATGCCCAGGTCTGGGAAGATCCCACATGCCACGAAGTGGCTGGGCCCGTGAGCCATGGTCACTGAGCCTGCGTGTCCAGAGCCTATGCTCTGCAACGGAAGAGGCCACAACAGTGAGAGGCCCGTGTACCGCAAAAAAAAAAAAAAAAAAAAAAAAAATTTAAAAGTAAAACCCAAAACTATAAAATTGCCAAAGAAAACATTTTTAAAAAAGCTTCATGGCATTAGTTTTAGCAATAATTTTATGGGTATAACACCAACAGTACAGGAAACTAAAGCAAACATGGACAAGTAGGATTACATCAAACTACAAAGCCTTTGCTTAATCAACAGAGTGAAAAGAATGGGGGAGAATATTTGCAAACTATATATGTGATAAGGAATTATTTTCAAAATATATAAGGAACTCCTACAACTTAATAGCAACAAACAAACCAAAAAACAAACAAACAAACAAAACAAAATGAATAATCCAATTTCAAATGTGCTTTAAAGACTTGAATATATATACAAATGGCCAACAGATATATGAAAAGATGGTCAATATCAGTAAAACATCAGCAAAATACAAATCAAAACTACAATGAAATACCCCACACAGGTCCGACTTTTAACTATTAAAAAAAAAAAAAAAGACCAGTGTTAGTGAGGATATGGAGAAATCAGAACCCTTGTTTACTCTTGCTGGGACTGCAAAATAGTGCAGCCACTATGGAAAATGGTATGGGGGTTCTTCAAAAAATTAAAAGTAGAACAACCTTATGATCTAACAATCCCAATTCTGGGTATTTACAAGAATTGAAACCATGATCTCAAAGAGATCCCATTATCATTGCTCTCCCATGTTTATTGCAGCACTATTCACAGTAGTCAAACAGCTTATCCATCAACAGATAAATGGATGAAGAGAATGTGGCATACACTTAAAACGGAATATTATTCAGCTTTAAAAAAGAAGAAAATTCTGCAATATGCAATTAAATGAATAAATCTGAAGGACATTATGTTAAATGAAATAAGCATTGAATGACAAATATTACGTCATTTTACTTAGTCTTAGAATGGTGGTTGTCAGGAGCTGGGTGGAAGGAGAAATGTTGAGTTGCCAATCAAAGAGCTTGAAGTTTCATTTAAGCAATAAAAATGTTTTATACATCTGTTGAACTACTTGTTCAAAAACTTGTTGAGAGTAGATTTCATGTTGTGTTCTACCACAATAAAATAAAATTTATAAAATTTTAATATTACTTAATTTAGAATTGGATATAATGTGAATAACACTTCATTAAATTGTCTTATCAAGAAAGTTATTGTGTCCCCATCCTTACCACCCTTCAGAAATTCTTTAAGAAAAAGCAAAAGTTAACAAAAAATCAAATAAAAACAAAAATAGAGTAGAAAACCAAAAAAGAAAAAAAAAAGAAAAAAATTTTTTTGTTGTTGTTGATAACCTCTTAGAGCAGCAATCCCCAAACATTTTGGCACCAGGGACCAGTTTCATGGAAGAAAATTTTTCCACGGATGGTCAGGGAATGGTTCAGGCAGTAAAGTGAGTGATGGTTCAGGTGAAAATGCGAGCAATGGGGAACGGCAGATGAAGCTTCGCTCACTTGCCCACTGCTCACCTCCTGCTGTGTGGCCTGGTTCCAGGTCACAGACCAGTACTGCTCAATGGCCTGGGGGTTGGGAACCCCTGTTCTAGAGGAAGAAACAAATTGAGAGTCTCTTCAAGTTCTCTGCAGATCAAAATACCTTTTTTTATTTTATATATATATAAAATGTCAATATTAACAATTATTTTCAGATGTAGAGCTCATGTTGTGCAACCAGATAAACCTAGCTCACATTTTAAGTTCTACTAATTATTAGCTATATTACCTACAATCAGCTTCTTAATGCTGTTGTGCTTCTGTTATTCTACCTAAAAATAGAGATATTAATATGCATCTCACAGAACTGTATTGAAAATGAGAGTATTTGAGTCATATTTTACAATTTTAAAAAAATCTTTACTTTCTTATATGATTTTTAGGACTTCAATGGATTCATCAAGGCTCTTGTTTTATTGTTCAACACCACAGAGATTTCTAAGTGATATTTCAGAGGGATTAAAAAAGTGTATCAACATTCAGTGACAAATTTCCTTGGACAAATTTATAATGTTACTTCCTATAAATAACAACAACATTGAACATACTTTAGTCTAAAATACAAAAAGATTATTTTATGAAAAGAATAGCAGACTAGTTATATAATGAAACTGAATCAGGATAGTGTACTTGTTAAATTGGTAATGTGATCTATTAATATATGAGAATTAATAATTTGTCCATCACTTTATAAGTTTTGCTTTCTGATCATACTTGATAAAATACTGATGATACATGTATAGCCAGATTATGCAGATAGATAGAAAGTAACAAAAAATCAAAGAGACATATTTCTCTTCATCAATGTCAAATTGTACTCTCTTATCCAGTGAACTGATAATTACATCATTTACCTTTAATTTTGAAAGATAATCTATTTGACTTATACATCTGGTAATTCCTGCCACAGAAATAGATGAGATTGGGCTTTTGAGTTTATCATCATAGCCACAAGAGAATTTAATGAGCAACGTTTGTTCAGTAAGGAGACGATTCTTTGGCAGTACATTTTCATTTGCAGGCCAGGATATGGAAGATTAATGCATGCTTTCTAATTGTTCCTTTTATGATTGATGTAGGAAGGCTTTTTGTCTGCATAAATTTGTCAAAAGAAATCTTAAAATGACCTCTCCTCAGCTTAGAAAGCACCAATTTCACAATTTTATTGTCATCAAAAAAAATGTTGATGTAGCAGTGACCTGAGCTGTATTTGTGTATACTTTTATATTGCTTAAATGTTCCCTAAAAGAGCTAAGAAATAATAGACATTATTTTTATTTTTTCTATTGTAATCTATTTTTAGTTATTAGTAAGAAATCGTAGGTAAGGAAATAATAATATTATTATAATTATTATAATAATCATACAAAATTAATATATCAATATATATGTAAAAGTTTTCTCTAATTTGTAAATAATTAGATCCTTCAAAGTCAGCCATATCTAATTTTGGTGACCATATTTAAAGGTGATTCAGGTAAACTAGGAAAGAAGCAGTGAGGATACAAAATTATAAAAGAAATAGGAACTTCAACTTCTGTAATAATAAATGAATCCCTACCTGACTGATTCTCCTAATAAAAAAATCAAAACTATTATACATAAACATATTACCCTGGAAAAAGCAGCTTCTGGAAAGCACTAGTGTGAAAGATGCAGACAGATTCTCCTGGGGAATTTAGACTTAGAGAAGAGGAATTGTATGAACTGAGTTTTTATTTTTTGATCCAATATATTGTTACAGGGTTACCTAATGGAAAGGCACACAAACTTCCAGCCAAGAGATCCAGAACACTAAAGGCATGGAATTTCTGGCTAGTAAAATAGATGAGTAAAATCCTAGAAGGGAAAATCTGGAGAGGAGATATCAAATTCTAACTATCCACAACCCAGATTAATCCCTGAAATATCCATGCATATGCATATATATCTGAACTGAGACCAAAGATGCTGTCCAAGAGATAGTATTTACTGTTGAACTCCAAGACAACTGTCTGCTAAAACAAATAAATCATATTTACTTGACAAAAATAACAGAATCCAGAATCTCCACAACTTAACATTCATAATGTCTAACTTACAATTCAACATTGTCCTAGTACAAGCTACAAAGAAAATTTAACACATTCTCAAGTGAAAAGAATATCAAATAAGACTAACTCTGAGATAATTCAGATATCCAAATTATTAGACAAGGATTTTAAAGCAGCTACTAAGACCACCTAAAATAAATTAAAATAGAATGTATTCTCAATGAGAAAATATAGAAAAAAATGAGTAGAGAAATAGAAATGATATTTTAATAGAGTTTAAATATTGTAAAACATGTACAAAATAAAAATGATAACTGGGGGGGATCCATATAAATTATACAGTAAAAACAGAAAAAAATGAAATAAAAGTAAACATAGCCTCAGAAACTGGTAGATAATATTCAATGGTACAGCATCTGTACATTTGGAGTAAAAGAAGAAGAGGAAAGAGAATGAGAGAGAAAAATACTTGAGTAAATAATGGCCAAAATGTTTCCCAAATTTGCTGAGAGACAAAAATTGACAGCTATGAAATGTTAAAGAAAAAAAGCACAAAGAAGCAACTCTTATGCCAGCACTGGAAGGCAAAGAAAAAAAACCAAATCTTTAAAGTAGTAAGAAAAAAATGAGACATTCATTGCATACAGTGGGGCAACAATTTGATTAATGGCTAATTTCTTACCAGAAAACAAATAAGTCAATCAATCAATAGAAGAATGGATAAAGAAGATGTGGTATATATATAAACATTAGAAAACATAAGAAAAACCAAAGGCTTATTCTTTAAAAGTATTGGTAAACTAATTATTCACTACCTTCATTGATGAAAACAAAGAGAAAGGCAAAAAAATCACGGATATGTGGAATAAAGAATGGACATTACTATATAGTCTAGACGTATTAAAAGTATATGAAATTGAATATAATGAACAAGTTCTGCTCAGCATTTGCACCTCTTACCCTGGACAAATGATCATATAATTTTTTTCTCTATAAGAAAATGAAAACCGTTTGTTGATTCTGAAATATTGCACTAACTTTGAATTCCCCAAATTAATTCCTCTTGGTTATGATTCATTATCTTTTTGTATTGTATGTTCCATTGGTGAATTTTTTTAATGGATTTTTCCATCTATATCAATGAGGATTGTTGATGGGTATGTTTCTATTTTTCTAATGTCTTTTTTTTTGCAATACACAGGTCTCTCACTGTTGTGGCCTCTCCCGTTGTGGAGCACAGGCTCTAGACGTGCAGGCTCAGTGGCCATGGCTCATGGGCCCAGCCACTTCGTGGCATGTGGGATCTTCCCAGACTGGGGCATGAACCCGTGTCCCCTGCATCAGCAGTTGGACTCTCAACCACTGCGCCACCAGGGAAGGCCCTCTAATGTCTTTTAATTAGCTATAAGAACAACGTTAGCCTTACATTTAGGTCTTTAATCCATTTTGAGTTTATTTTTGTGTATGGTGTTAGGAAATGTTCTAATTTCATTCTTTTGCATGCAGCTGTCCAGTTTTCCAAACCACTTATTGAAGAGGCTGTCTTTTATCCATTGTATATTCTTGCCTCCTTTGTCAAAGATAAGGTGACCATATGTGGGTGCGTTTATCTCTGGGCTTTCTATCTTGCTCCATCGATCTATATTTCCGTTTTTGTGACAGTACCATACTCTCTTGATTAATGTAGTTTTGTAGTAGAGTCTGAAGTCAGGGACCCTGATTCCTCCAGCTTAGTTTTTCATTCTAAAGATTGCTTTGGCAGAAGACCTAAATAGACTTTTCTCCAAAGAAGTGATACAGATTGCCAACAATCACATGAAACAATGCTCAACATCCCTAATCGTTAGAGAAATGCAAATCAAAACTACAATGAGGTATCATCTCACACTGTTTGGAATGGCCATTATGAAAAAATATACAAAAAATAAATGTTGGAGAGGCTGTGGAGAAAAGGGTGCTCTCTTGCACTGTTGGTGGGAATGTAAATTGATACAGCCACTATGGAGAATAGTATAGAGGTTCCTTAAAAAGCTAAAAATAGAGCTACCATATGACCCAGCAATCCCAGTACTGGGCATATACCCTGAGAAAACCATAATTCAAAAATAGTCATGTACCACAATGTTCATTGTAACACTATTTACAATAGCCAGGACGTGGAAGCAACCTAAGTGTCCATCAACAGATGAATGGATAAAGAAGATGTGGCACATATATACAATGGAATATTACTCAGCCATAAAAAGAAACAAAATTGAGTTATTTGTAGTAAGGTGGATGGACCTAGATTCTGTTATACAGAGTGAAGTAAGTCAGAAAGAGAAAGACAAATACCATATGCCAGCACATAAATTTGGAATCTACAAAAAAAAAAGAAAAAAGAAAAAAGAAAAAACGTTTTGAAGAACCTAGGGGGAGAATAGGAATAAAGACGCAGACGTAGTGAATGGACTTGAGGACATGGGGATGCGGGGGAAGGGGAAGCTGGGACGAAGTAAGAGAATAGAATTTACATATATATACTACCAAGTGTAAAATAGATAACTAGTGGGCAGCAGCTGCATTCAACAGGGAGATCAGCTTGGTGCTTTGTGACCACCTAGAGGGGTGGGATATGGAGGGTAGGAGGGAGACGCAAGAGGGAGGGGATATGGGAATATAAGTATACATATAGCTGATTCATTTTGTTATACAACAGAAACTAACAACATTGTAATGCAATTATACTCCAATAAGGATGTAAATAAATTTTTTTTAAAGAGAGCAATGTTGACCTATATAATGTGTTGAGGAGTACCTCCTCATCTATTTTCTGAAAATATTTGTGAAAGGTTGATATTAATTTGTTTCTATATGGTTGATAGAATTGAATATTGTAGCTATTTGAGTCTAAAGTTTTCTTTTGGAGACTGTTTATAAATTACTAACTCAATGCTCCTTATTGCTATAGAGCTGTTCAAGTTTTCTATGTTATTTTGTGTTATTTTTGGTATTTGTGTTTTGCAGAACATTTGTTCACTACATCTACTTTTTCAAATATTCTGACAAAGTTTTGTTTAACACATTCCTTTACTATCCTTTTAATATCTGTAGGACCTGTACTCTGGCATTTGATTAAGTGTAGCTATATAGATCAAATAATAAAATAGAGTTCAAATTGACCCAAAGTTTTACAATCAACTTAATAATGCTTCCAAAGTAAAAAATGAGGAAAAATAAATTTTGACCATAAAAAGAATTTTTGCACCATGTCAAAAAGACATAATTTATCATAGACACACCCATTTACATGTTGTAATTGTAAGAGCTATAATAAAATCTTTGTGATATTTTGGCACATTTTCTTAAACAGGACAGAAAGATAATTAAAATCAAAAGCAAAAAGTAAATATACTTACATATTTTTCTCTTCAAATGATATTTTTAAAAACATCATGACACAAATTGAGAGAAAATATTTTTAAATGTGTAGAGTTGACCCTTGAACAACACAGATTTGAACTGTGCAGGTCCATTTACATGCAGTTTTTTCAATAAACATATTGGAAAAATTCTTGGAGACTTGTGACTTTGAAAAAACTCACAGATGAAACATGTAGTCTAGAAATATTGAAAAAAATTTTAAAAGTTAGGTATGTCATAGATACATAAAATGTATAGAGATACCAATTTATTTTATCATTTGCTACCATAAAATATACATAAATCTATTATAAAAAGTTAAAATTTCTCACAACGTGTGCACACAAACAGACTACATGACACCATTCACAGTGGTGAAAAATGTAAACAAATGTAAAGATGCAGTGTTAAATAATAATTGCATAAAATTAACTGTAGTACCTACTTTATGACTGTAGTATTTTTGTAGTCACCACCTCTTGCTTTTGTGGTGATTTCAAGTGTTGCAAGTATACCTGCTTAAAGAGCCATGTGATGCTAATGATCTCCTCTTAAGCAGTTCCTCTCTCCAGTAAACTGCATATTGTGGTAAAAAGTGACCTCCTTTAGTTCACATGTAATTTTAATCACGTTCAGTGCAATACTATAAAACTTGAATAACATCATGGGACCCATATTAAATTCCACTAATGAAATGGGAAGTATTCCCAAGAAGCAGAGAAAAGTTAATATATTACAAGAAAAAGTTGAATTACTTAATAAGTACCATAGATTGAGGTCTGCTGTTGCAGACCAGTTTAAGATAAATTAATCCAGCATAAGGACTACTGCAAAAAAGTAAAGAAAATTCAAGAAACCATCACTCCAGCAATGTCAACACGTGCGAGAACCTTGCACTTTTGTGAAATACGTTTTTAATCTAGTATTGAAATTGCAGCTTTTTTGTGGATGCATGATTTCTATAAGGCATACTGCTGGAGAAAACAGTGCCCAGATATTGTGCATGGCTTCACAACATTTATGACAGAGACAATTAAATAAATCATGAAAGAAATTGTGGATATGGCCCCCCCCAAAAAAAAGTGGCAGTGAAGATTTTAAATATATGAATCTTGGAGAAATTCAAGCGCAGATAGACACCACCCAGATGAATTAACAGAAGATGACTAGTTGTGTGCTTTGTAAACAATGCCAGATGATTAAGAAGATATAGAAGAAGCAGTGCCAGAAAACAAATTGACATTGGATAATCTAGCAGAAATGTTCTGATTATTCAAGACTGCTTTTGATTTCTTACGGACCTTTCTATGATAAGGACATTGAAACCAAAGCAAATGCTAGAAGAAAGATTGATACCATATAGAAACAATTTTAGAGAAATGAAAAAGGAAAAAAATCGCAGAAAATATGATGTATTTCCATAAAGTTATATCAAGTGCGTCTGCATCTCCTGTCTCTCCTTCCATCTCCTTCACCTTTTCCTCCCCTTCCATTCCTGAGAATTCAGGACCAACCCCTTCCCTTTCTCTTCCACCCCAGTCTACTCAATGTGAAGTAAATGAAGATGAACACCTTTATAATGTTCCATTTCCACTTAATGAATAGTAAATAATCATCATGATGTACAGTTAATAAACTTATCTGTTGTGTAGTCTTCTAATAATTATAAGGCAAAAGTGTGAGACATTTTTGTGTAATCATTACCATCACCTAAGTATTCATTGTGTAGAATACTGTGTGTAAGACTTGTATTGAAGTGAACGTCTGTCCTTATATAGGCATAAGGAGAGTGCTACTTAGCATAAAATTAATAATGTGTTAGTTTTCTTACTGTTTTATAGCTTTCCTTTCAAAAAATTACATTATCTCACAGTGTGTCTCTTTCTCATAATTGGAGACACTATGTATCAGCCTATCTTCACAGGTAAATTTTTTCAATGTAACGATGTTTCCAATATTGCTTTATGTATATGACTGTAATAATGTATGCCATAAAAATGTTATAACATTCATTCATTAGTGTATATACTAGGCTTACAGTGAAGCAATCTTTTCAATTGCACTAGGCTACCATAAAGCAATCATATTTCTGCTTCTTCATTATCAGTGCATGAATCATTATACTTGTACATAAATATGAATTTCTTTATCACATTATCTTTTTTTAACATCTTTATTGCAGTATAATTGCTTTACAATGGTGCGTTAGTTTCTGCTTTATAACAAAGTGAATCAGTTATACATATATATATATATATATATATATATATATATATATATATATATATATATATGTTCCCATATCTCTTCCCTCTTGCATCTCCCTCCCTCCCACCCTCCCTATCCCACCCCTCCAGGTGGTCACAAAGCACCGAGCTGATCTCCC